>NW_024067834.1:300000-473442 GCF_009389715.1 Phoenix dactylifera | reverse complement strand
TGTTTTTTAATCACTGACCTCCATTCTACGTTGGGCGTCAGTAAAACACCAAAGAGCTCGCCTAAATGCTGACCTCGACAGGCCCAGTCTGGTCTCTGGGCTGGCCTGGGCCTAAGTTTACCAAGATTTCCGAGCTCTGATTTCCTCCTTTGACCTGACCCCTCACCAAAACAAGCCTCTGATTACCTTATTCTAAAGGGAGAGAACAACCATGCTTGTCTTTATTCTCACATCACAAGGCTACCAACCCTAAATTAAGTGCAAGGATACAAACTTTTTAAAAGAGCAAATGGGCGGCCAAGCTTGCCAGCCCCCACGCCTTGGTGAGCATCTAACGAGTGCTATCATAAAGTTTTTTGACACATAAGTAGACACATCTAAATGTAGATAAATAAGCAACGAGAGAAGCAGAGTCAGCAAGCAGCAGCAGCAGTGAAGAGCAGTTTTAGCTTCTCATTTGGCCCTTTCTCTGATAACATCAAACCCCATCTCAGTAGGATCCGTGGCCTGCACCTCATAGTGGACTCCCTCCAGCACCCTTCTCAACCCCTGTTTAGAAGTGGCATATAGCATCTTTGCTCTTATCCTTGATGCAGTTGGAGACCTAAAGAAGAAGAAGAAGAAGAAGAGACCCAATCCATCATCATTTTGGCTATTAACAACAACAGTATGTGATGGGCCCAATGGCTCAACCTACTTTGGAGAAATAAGTTTGTCAGCAGTGTACATTAAGAAATGCAGTACCAAAGACAGCAACAAGCATGATTGCAACCGCAAACATATTGGGTAGGTCTGGCTCACATCATGATCAAAGGCGTCGGCAGGGTGGATGGATAAGATACCTTCTGTTGGAAAAAAAATAAAAGAAAGAGGAAAAAAAGTGCCATGGGGGTCTTGTCTTGCATGGACTGTTTGTGATAAGGATTGACGCGTAGTGTGTTTGGCTGCTTTTTATCAAGACCTTCTCTTTTAATGCTTTATTTATTCACCTTTTTTTTTTTTTGAGTATTGCATTTCTTCTTTAATCCCTCTGAACCTTCGGTTAGAGGAGGTGGTGGAAATGCTTCGGAACCATACAATTACTCATTATATTATCTTTGAGAGCACATCACATTAAATATGTTGTGATATATATCCCACAACTTTATGTAATTTTAATAAAAAACTTTAGAAATCATACACCGAAAGCGAGTGTCGTAATCTATGAAGGTAATTGGCGTTCTTCTGAAAAATATTTATACATGACAGGAATTTTGATGTCCTCTATCTCAAAGTTTAGGCCAATCAAGCAACAAGGAATATGCTAAGAGTAAGGTAGGGGATGATCTAACTTTACCTTTCGGAACCGTGACCACCTAACATGGGCCACCACCTTCACCGTAATATGGACATCAAAGATATGTTTGAACATCTAGATAGATATGGATGCCGGGCATAAAGTTTCTATGCAATAAAAATTATAGCAGGGAAGTTCGGCATTCATGGTTTTCCATTTTTTTCTTCTGGGCAAAGCCTTCGTGATGGCCTTTAGTACAGGCTAGCTACAGATTGAAATGAAATTAGAATACAATACATACAGGCAGAAAGAGGCCCTATCAATTGCCTTTAATCTTCTTTCAAGTCGCGGTTATATTGCATCTACCTGCAGGCTCATTAATTTAAGAACTATGTCAATCTTTTTTTTGATGTAAAAGAACTATGTCAATCTTAACTTGTGTGTGTATATATATATAAAGAAGATGTCTTTGATCACCAAATCTATAGGACAAACCTTGTGTTTCCTGGACATCCATTATTTTCCTATCTTAAAAAATTAACCTCACAGAGAGAGGGAGAGAGAGAGAGAGATAACCATGTGATGAAGAAGATCTTGCTCTTCTGGCATTTGTCGACTGTGACGAAGTCGAAGTCGAAGACAGCATAGCGGCAGTCGTCGATGGGGAGGGAAGCAGCGAGCTCTTCGTAACCCTCGCCAGGACCGCCCACCTTGTCCACCATCACAGCTCTGGACCCCTCGTCGATCTTGTACACGACGTATCGGTGCACCTTCTTCCACTTCATTTCCATGAACGACCGCCGGCACTCCTCCTTTACGCTCATCCCTCCGTCGCCTGCCATCCAATTCCAAAGACACATCAAATTAAGCCATGCAAAGCAGAGCAAACTTCGACGATTAAATTCAATCGAAGAACCCAGAAAAGGAGGAAGAAGAAGAAGAAGAAGGTGGTGCTGGTGATGTTGACATCGAGATTACCATCTTGAAAGCCATAGCCATGGTTGCAGGGGGGTTGTGGAGTTGCTGGCGTGTCCTCTCTTGCAGGCCTTTGGGATGTGGAGGCTCGGAAATATTTATAATAGACCTGAATTTCAGAGTTGTCCTGGTCCCTCATCTAAATTGCATAGCCTTTTGTTTTTATCCCCCAGTAAAATGGTATAATTACACAGCCCTAGATACAGTCAATCCAGTCTGCAGCATTACCCACCTTTCTCTAAATATTTGTTATCGCATATATTATATAGATTGTTTAAACTAATGAAAGCTTTCTTTAGTTGTGTGGTAGGGAAAAAGGGTACTAGGACAAATATGTTTGATCTCAATTGGGCCCATCACTGCTTTAGATGGTGTGAGCTTCGCTTGTTATCAATAAATTTTCTTTTTGGGAGGTGTGGGTTGACAATTAGTGAAAGTTGCTCAATTTGGAGGCGGGTGGACAGGTTACATGGACTTCCAAGATAGGCCTGGTAAATGGGTCCATGTGGCAAATTATTTTAATATACAGAGAATTCAGAAAATCATCATATAACAGTACCATTATTGGGTCTCATTGGACACGTCCAATCAAATGTTAAAATATTTTTTTTATATAATGTATACTTTTAAGGCTGAAATAAAGAGAGCCAAAAAAAAAAGGCCAGAGAGAGAGAGAGACTAGAATGAGATCAGAAAGCAATATCCTAAAGCACAGGATAAATAACAATCCAGTAGTTCTTGTACTCGCAAAATCTTGGAGAAGGGCTACTTCCCCTCCCTCACGTAAATGTACATTGGAATTCAAACATTTTAAGGTTCTAGTTTTACTTGACTGGGATCGAAATCCCAACTAGATCTGGAATCTGAGGCCAGTGCATGTTTCGTTTCTAAATCCTTCTGAAGGTGGATCGAGTAGATCAACCATCCAACGTGGATTTTGGTCCCAGTCTTCGATCCAACCGGTAGCCTCGAGTTCCGTTTCGTCCTTTGCTTCAAAGGAAAGACTGCCGATGAGATTACACCAAAAAGAACGCACGAGGAACGTAACTTTTTGACAACTAGTGGCTGCTCCAATATACACGTAAAGCAGACAAGGGATGCGATGACTAAAATAAGGGCGAGGCCGTGTGCGAAGATGGTGGGTGGCAAGAGAGTTTGTACACTGGATAACTGTTTGAAAGTTCAAGAAAGCTTTTCAGGACAATAGACATTCTTTTATTGGATCATGCTGTGGTTCTTCATCCAGTTTAGTAATCAAGATGCAAGTCCATATGTGTGTGCGTGGGGAAAAGGTAGCAACCACCGCAGGAATATTGTAAAACGATGGTTCGTAGAAACATTGTTATCATTATTAAGCTGAGTATGGAGCATGTGGGAAAGGGGGATGCTTTCCCTTTCATGTCCAAGTACTTTCTCAAATGCACAAATTATATGAGATTCGTCAATATAAAGTTTCTACAGACATCCGTCCCATTCTAAAGCCATTTCTGAGCATTTGTCAATATGGGCTTGGCTCATTCCATAAATTTCATAGAATTTTCAACCTAATTATCCAAAAAGCACTAACTCACTAAGACAATGTTTACATGATTCAATCTTTTTTTGACTAGCTGGTTAATTTTCTGGTAAAAATTATGTACCCAGAAAACTCTAAGTAAACAGGGTCATGGGGGGTTTATTTCATAGTCTATTTAGATTTATTTGCAACAATTGCTTGACCTTTTAGGGCCAAGAGATGGTGGATGATGATCATATCCGGCACAGTAGAACAAAGTGACTTCTATGACTGGCTATGAACATTATATTTATCCAATAATATTTATACCATTTGTAAATGCTTATAAACCTTTTATAAGCTTTGGATTTGATTTAACAAAAAAAAAATGAAGCCTTAAATATTTTACTGATCGAACCTTTTGAGGTGATGTCTACTTTATCGGAGATATGTGATGCATGTGAGAGGATGGAAGGGTACATGCGATTGGAAGCACGAAAGATTGCAATCTCCCATATTTCTACAAAACTGCTTCACTAACTGTAACTTGACAAGGGGGCTCTCTCAGCTTTGGCCGACACAGCTTGGGAAAATGGAGACGCAGAGTTTGACATTAGCATTTATTCCAAAAACTTTTCCTCCCTAGATAGCAGCTATATGTACGAGAGATCGGACCATTGAATCCAATTAAAAAAAAAAACAGATTTCAATCTTAGTAAAATTAATTCTTCTTCCAGGAAACTTAGAGATCAAGTAACAAACAGATGGTGCAATTGCAGGGAGAACCAGTACGACCCATCGAAGGGACGTCCGAAAACAAAGAGCAAGACGAGGCTTTCAAACAAGGTGATCGGTATCTGTCCATCCTATAATGACTGCCAACTGAAGACACGGGCACGGTGGATGTCAGAATTATGGTTAGGTGTTGATCGAAAGGAATCAGAGGATCAGCTTTAGCTTCCTTCCACAGACTACAAACACTAGAAGCCTAAACGCTGCTGCGGGCAGCAAAAGAGTGGACGCAAGAGGACGAAGGGACCTATACGGTCCCGGCTAGTCTTCGTTGTCATGCAGCGGGCAAGGGAGGACAAACGAATCTATGAATTGGAAAGAAGCCATCCGGCCCCACTTGTCTCTGCTACGACTGCTATCTGTGGCCTCTTCATCAATTTTCTGGATTTAGTCATTTCCACCTTCATATTAACAGTTTCACCATCTCCATGATCTTCCTCACATTAGTTCCAAAGTTGGACATCAGTGGCTCTATCTCGTGTGTGTCTGTGTATCACATATGGTCCCCTTTCCAACCAAATTCTAGATATAGCTACTGTATTGTGACTGGAACATGGGCCATGAATCAAATCAAACAGGCTTCAGGTGTCATGAGATCACCACTTGGAAGGAATCTCAAAATAAATCGTGCTCATAGGGAGGACAAAATGTCCCTTCTTTTGGTAGTAGGATGGGCAGGCCAATCTAGATGAGAAATAAAATAACAGAAAAAGTATGATCAATGAAAAAATAGCGAAATGTGTTATGTTTGGTAGAAGTTTTCAAAGAAAAAGATGAAAAAATAATTTTTCCATCGATTAGAAACTGATATATTTTTTTTCCAAAAATATGGAGTAAGATCTTCCTTTTATTAGAGGTATAATAGGTATTTACATATTTTTTTCAAAAAAATAGTTGTTCAACCAAATATAAATCACTTTCTTTTTTTTTCATGGTTAACTAAATATACAAATCTATTTTTTGAGGTATCATATACTTCTCAGAAAAAATATTTCAACGAAGAATAAATTTTTCCACAAACCAAACGAGCCATTAAAAATAAGCTGGAATAGCCTACTCCTATTTTAGTTAATTAAAATTATAGTGATTATTTAAAAGATAAAAATTTAATATTGGTATGCACCTCATAAAAATTAGGAATTTTCTATGTGCTTCTTAAAATCTATGTAGAATAATTTTTCTAATATTTTTCTACCATTCACTCCTTAATAATGGATGAACCCTGATGTTTCTCATGGCAACCGGTTAAAGTTGGCGGGAGAGGTGCGGTTGGCAACTAATAATAAATTGGACGAAAAGGAGACCATGAAACCTCTGCGACTCCAGGAATCAAATCCAACAAGATCCCCTTCGCAACTCCATTTAATTAGTTGCAATGGTCAGGATTGAAAACAACAAATAAAACATATACATGCACCATAGTAACACCCTAACGCGCTTCGCTATATTGGTGGCTGAGATGCGAAGATCTGAAGCACACACAGGCTCTCATCCAAAAACTCCCAATTCTCGATTTTGCAGAAGTTTTATTTTCCAAATTTTTAGATCTAAATTCCCTCTCCTCCTTCAGCACGATAACAAAGAAATATTGGAAGAAAATTGGGGCTTGCAAGAAGGCGAATGGCCCTAGAGCTTGCTCCAAACGGACGGTAATTGGCTCACAGTGGGCCCACTTAAAAGCGACAATTTCCTGCAGACTAGGACTCGACCATGAGTCCATCCTGCCGCGGGCAAGTGAAGAAGCTAATGCCGACGGTGTCTCATACCTATAAGCCTCAACATATCTATTGAATTCCTAATCGATAAATCCTGTTATTAGTCTCACATGGCATGAAGCTTTCACGTCATGAATGATTATTCTCTGATTCATCTAAAGAGCTGCTAGTGCTACAAATCAACATCGTTTAATCAACCTTAACAAACAATAACTCTTTAACATAATTAACATAAAGAACAGTCTATGAAAACAAAATATTTGCTCCAGTTGATTAGCCACAGAGAAAAATGTGTTTTTGTTGGGTCATATGAAATAGCATGCTTCCTCTAATCCATGACCGCATCCGTTGACTTGTTGCTGCTGATAGAAGTCTGGGTGACCGACCTGCAGCAAAGGAATGAATAAACTTGCCATATGAGTGCTACAGTTTGAATAGCTCGTGAAAAAGCTTAAACATGGAGAAAGCAGGTAGATGAATAGTTTGTGAAAAAGCAAAATGAGTAACAGAAAGATGTCAGATCACTAATGATTTATATAAGTACGAACAGGACTCAAAGATAGCTGTCAATACTGATGGGTTATCAAGCAGGTAACGTATGGGAAGAATTACCTACCCTGTGACTATCTTTAATCATCTAAATGAAAACTAAATCAAAGGGAAATATTTGGAGCCAAAAGATTCAACTAAACAATAGAATGGCCACCAAAGGAAAACAGAGGGTAGGCAATGTTTCTAGCGAACAAAAGGAAAATTGGTACGCTGTGTATCTCCACATTTCAGAAACTAGGTCATAAGAGAATTAAATCATGCCTTGAGATCAGGCTTAGGCATCAATGTTACCTTGGAGAACAAGCTGGCACGAAACAGACTATAGGAAATCATTTACTTATCCTCCTCATTTCTTGCTTATCTTCATTTTGCTTTTGCTGGGACTGGAAAAAATGAGCACGATCAGAATATACAATAAAAATCAGCATCAGAACTTCAGACTAAAATGGTTTAAACAAATAACAATAATTGAACATAATTCAATTAGTAATAACCAGCTTTGGCAGGAGCGAAGTAACACAAAACGGCATGCAATGACAACTGCGCGATTCAAGGTGTCTAATGGTAAATTCATTGACAACATTAAGTTCAGAACATTTATTATGAAAATATATGATATAACCATTATCCCAATTGTGCAGCAATGAAACAAAAAGAAACAATTAGATATGTATTAAATTTCTTATTTTACTCTTTGATCAGTTTCACTTGTGACAGTACAGTGTTAAAAAAACTTGAGGCTTGATCCTTCGAAAGTGTAGTTTATGGCACTTTGAAGCACAACAGATTTGCAAGTTGCATAAAGCATATTTTATGACTTCAACATACACAAAGTGAGCTTCCTGAAGGAAGTTTTGAACCCTTTATAATGACAATTTTTTTTCCTCTGGTTTTTCAGATCCTCAGAGTGGATATATTGGTAATATTATAAGATTCATGATTGGATTCCCTTTTCTCGACTTTGCAATTAAATTGTTGGAATGAGCTTGAGGAAATCAGAGCATATCTGATTCTCCATGCAACATTTTTCCCATTTATATGAGCCATCTCTAGTGGTATGTATGTAAAGCCATCTCTAGTGTATGTATCAAGTAGAACGAGAAGCTATATGTAAAGTTTAATTCAGATGGTATCAAAACCTTCAGAAGTGTCATTTATGGCACTTTGAACACAATAGGATTGCAAGTAGAATGGCACTTCGATTAAGTTTTAAACCATTTATGTTACCCTTTTTCGTTCCAAGTTTTTCAGATCCTCAAAGTCAATATATTGGTAATATGAAAGCATATAAAGATGCTTGATTGGATTCCCCTTTTTTCAACTTTGCAATTAAGAGTTGGAACGAGCTTAAAGAAATCAGAGCATATCTAATCCTCTACGCAACATTGTTTCCATTTATATAAACCCTGTTAAAGCCATCTATGATAGACATGTCAAGTTTTAATATCAAGTAGAATGTGAAGCTATATGTAAAGTTCAATTCAGATGGCATCAAAGACGTATAGGATGCATCATTTTCAACATTGTGATCCAGATTTTACAGACTTATATGCAATACATACATGTATGGATAAGCAAAGAGTTGAAAACTAAGAGCACCACACAGGAGCACTTGATTATAAGCATACACTTTAAGCGAAGAAGCATAACCCATAATATATGGCTAGCATGAGGAAAATAATTTACTTATGCATCATGATGCAGCGTCAACAATAATTATGCACTACAATTATACAGTATTTCCACTTGCATGGACCCAAATCTGTGGTGAAACAACTAGCAGCATCCATAAGATGGCTTCATTGAGAAACTTATGCGGTGTTGACAGATAAAATAAGAAATGGCGTTCCCAAATTTAAGCTAGTGAAAGTATATTAATGGATATTTCATTGAACAAACTCTAATTAAATTCAATCCCAGTGACATTATTAAGAAAGTTATAGTCAGGCAGTGGATCCCATGCCACTATATCCAAGTGTTTTCTTTTGAAACCAGCAAAATTTATCCACAAACTGAAAGCCATCATGATGAAACACCATGAACAAGACAAGGGAGTGGAGAACATCAACACCCTAAGTTTTTTTGCAATTTCAAATCTATCTGTTGTATAAAATAATGAACAACGAGGTGAATATATATACTTTTGCTGATGGTAGATCAAGTGGGATATACTTTTGGGCTATTCATGGCTGTCATGTTCTAGGAATTGTCAATAGTTGCCACATTATTATGAGGTGGGAAAATTACAGAACAGTAAGAAGGTCGGCTTAAGTGCTGCCGTAAGGAGCTCTCAGGCATGTAAGGAGATAGCAGTAGCAGTCAGCATGTTGAGGTGAATGTTTCGGAAAAGTAGAGTTTGACGGACTATATACAAAGGAAATTGTATAAAAAATAGAATTGATATTTATTGATGATGGTATGTCCAATAATATTAAAGAAGCCTAGGTCAGGAAACTGAGTGAAGAGATCAAAAAGAAAGGGAGAATCTAATGGAGAACTTTTTTTTTGATGGGAATTTAAAAAGGTGCTTGTTCGCCCGATGATGCCTGTAGGCAGTAGCAGGCGCATGGTGCAGCGGCCCGTTATTGTTCCACCATTGAAAGCGGGCAGTGATCGTGGCTCTGTGAAGCCAGCCTCACATGGTCCCGTCATCTTAAGGAGTGGCACGATCTACGCTTAAATCTAATGGAAACCTGAATGGCAGTCAAGGTTGTTAACGAAAGAAATAACAGCGAATGAAACTTTGATGCAAATGAATTGTGAAGGATCCACAATATCCAATCCAAATAGAAACAACATTGCTTGTTAGTACTGTCATTGTTAAACGTTGTAAACCAGTTGCCACATCAAGAATAGCATCTATTATATGTTAATGCTCATTTACCAAATCAAGATACTAGGGTAAATAACATAAAACAATGTGACTTTTTGACACTTGTATTGCACCTGTAGTATACTGGAAATAGAAACATGTTGAAACAAGCAAAACCAATGAAAACCATCTATATGATAAGAATATGTTATTAAATACGTATCTTCCTTCAACCACCCCAGAAAATATATATTCCAAAAAGATGCAATTAATAGTTTATGTATCCTAGTAGAACAAGAACAAATGGCTCATAAAGACATACCTCAGATTGGCCTTGTAAAGATGCAAGCAAATCTTTCACAGAAGGGTCATTAGGATCGACACCTGGAAGCTGTAAGAGTGAAATAGTCATTATATGCTGCCGGTAAACCATAACACTACAGAACTGAGATTTAACAATCATAGAAATTCAAGTAAATGCTATACCGAATTTAGGATAGATGAAACAAATGACTGGTCCTCCAGAACCTTGCTCATCTCAGACTGGGTTGGTGAGTCTTTTGCATTATCCTGAACAGACATTTGAAGGGCTGCAAACAGAGCAGTGCATGCATCAGAATCATAACACTGCAATTAGATCTAAAGGAGATAAAGTTTGTTAAGTAGTAAGGAAGCAAAAATGTGCAATTATGATAAGGAACCAAGTTTTTAAATGCAGAACAAAGATATCATAGTATTATTCCAATCATGGTCAGTGTTGTCAAAGGTGTTGTAGGCCTCCTAGGTACTCATGCGAGGCAAGGAAGCCCTTGAGTGCCTCAATAGTCATGCGACGTGAGTTTGCTAAGTCAATGCCTAGCCAAGTGCCTAGGACAAAGTGTGAGTGTTGGGCAAGCGCCTCTCCAATATCCAGCAGTATACATCCTATCCCTTTTTGGCTCATTCTTTTAGAAGCTTATTAGTTTTATTTTGAGGCTTATTTTGGTCTATTGGCATTTTTATAAATAAATGGCTACTCTACCATGTTCAATGATTTGTATTTTTTTAAAGTTGTCGTGTTCATCAAACATGTTTTAGGAAGTGATATTTTGCTACCATGTTTGAATTTTGAAGCTACTAAAGATATCCAGTGATTTATGTTTGCCGACTTTTGAGGGAAGTGGTATTTTGATGTGATACTTTGAAAGTTGTGAAAACACGACATGTAATGTACAAGACAATTATGTTTTTTTGATGTTGAAACTTGAATAACTAATCTTTTAATACCTGTATAATCTTCAGATACATACGTAGTTATTTCTAATACATTTATTGAACTTCAATTAAATTAGTGCCTCATGTTTTTCGAGCAAATGCATTTTTGTGCCTAGTGCCTCGAGCAATATAGGAGCCCTATCACCTTAAGTGCCCCTTTTTCTATTCACAACCTTGATCATGATAATGAGGTATGACTTGGTCATTTCTCTAGATAACTAGTGAATCTTTACTAGCAAAAGAGGTTATATTATATGAGTAGCCATATAAGGTACATAAAGGGGTCTCCATGAACTCCAAATCAACAAAGGCAACATGATTTCCTATGAATACATCATCTCTAATCACATCTTAGTGAGCAAAAGGAGTCCACCATCTTGCTTCTTTTCTAAGGCCTTGTTTGGTCACAGAATTGGGGGATATCCCCCCCACTTCCCGCACTTATTCTACCAAACAACATTCTTATTCCCCACTTATATCATCCCAGCTGTTATCCCTCTTCTCCATTTATGTCATAAGCCAATTTCAGCCCTAGGCTTAGATAGGCTTATTCTGCAGGACTAGGATCCATCCAATTACCATATTACCACTCGAATTATTCTTTTGCCCCTATTTACTCTCTAAATATACAACAAAGTGGGAGGGCAATTTTTGTCCTTGCGATAAAATCCAAGTCATCATGAAATACGATGCACATTATATGCACTTTATTCCCTGCACTTATTTCCTCCACTTATCCCTCCAACCAGCCGCTAAAAAGCTCCTATCCTCAGAATAAGTCCGTCCCATGAACAGTACCCAGATAACTTTTTTCTCATTCCCCCAAAATTTATTCCACAACCAAATGCTATCTAACGGTATGAACCAATGTGATTTCACGATGGTATGGATAGGCGCCAGACTATACATGGGCCAAAAATGCTTAAGCAAGCATAGAGTAGACTGCTATTCACATATATGATGCACAAAGACAGATGTATGCATGCAAATGTGTATATGTGTATACGTATCTTTCATCTTTGAGGTGTAACAGACTGGACTTCAAAGAGATATGATATTGTACTACAAAAGAATAGAATAAGTTAAATTAAAGTATCAAACAAGTGACTCCAAGAGGTCTTTACTCAAATATGTAAACCAAGTTCCACCCTCGAACAAGTTGCGAACTAAGTAACCTCCTCATCAATCTCTACAATTTGGGCTAAGACTACAATGAGAAATGAAGCTACTATTAGACCTGTCACAGCATTTAACTTTAGACAGTCATAATGAACTTTTAGTGAAAGATTTTTTCCAAATAAATATAATACAAATACCTGAAGCTGATATCAGAGCATATAATATATTATTAACTGAAATTCTGGCTTATCTAAAGTTAAAGAGAAAGTTTCCATTACATGATTTGACCAGCACATTAATTTCAGTGGCTTAATCTAAAGTTAAAGAGAAAATTAACTTTGAATTTAATTAGTTTGCTGCTTCTTACAAGGAAAAAAGGGGGGCTATTCAGTTAAAATGTTCAGGCATTCAGATAAACAAGTGATAATAGCATTCCTGTCATAGATTATGAGATTTTTTTAGCATTTAGATTTTTTAGGTAACTTAAATAAAGAATGTTCAACAAAAGCAAGAAAACATATGCCTAATCTTGCTGTTCATAAATGAATTGTTAGAGCAACAACAAAACAAACCAAGTGCTAATTCATGGTCATCTGCGGTAGCCTCTGACATATCAGTATCTGCCACAGCCACATTAGTGGACTTAGGGTCATCCATCGACATTGCAAGAGCCTGCTCTAGCAAGGCAGCCTCATCATCCTGTTACCACAAGAAGTACATTTGATATCTACAGTTGCTAGAATTGTTAGTGGAATAATATAATAATTATAAAAAATAAATATACTACACAGAGAATCATGCTTGCATATATTAAAATACTGATGAAAGCAAATTTTGGTTTAAATTCATCAATAATCCATGATAACATATAAGTATGCATATACAGCCCGTAAAGGAGAACTACAACATCATATGTCAGTGCTCCTGACACATTTAATCCATTTAACACTATTAATTCTGTATAACAAGCATTATATTTCACAATGGAACAACATCTACATATGGCCCCTTGAATAATCGACATCTTGAATAAACACTCATATTGAGTGTTCTTGGAGATTCAGCTTCCCGACAGATGAACTTCTAAAGGATGTTCTCTTGTAATGTGCACTCATGACTCTTAAGGTTCAGGGACGGAATAATCTGGAGCAACCCGACAGAGCACCTTCTTACTAAACGTTTGGACAGACAATGCCAATTCAGGTGCTTCCTCTAAAATAAGACCACTTCTTTTGTTATCTTAGAACAATGTAAAACAGTCGATATCTAAAAAAGATTCTCAGCATTGCTTTTGCTTCGTGTGTAGGGTACTGAAAGAATAAAAAGTTTATAAGCTACTTTTCTTTTCATTTTAATCAATATTACGCAACAATATTCAGAACCAAATAGTACACCTATGATCCAAGATTGCATAACAAGAGCAATACCAACCACAAAAGATACCATAAAAAGGGAGCCTTGTTCAAACTAGTTGTCCTCAGATTTACAAATCCTCATTTACCATGCATTCCTATTGAATGCTTTTCCCAATGTTATTTCAAGGTTTTCAGTATCCTTTCTTGTAACTTCCATCCATATTATTTTAAGTCTTCCCCTCATCCTAAGTTTTTTAAAATGATTAATGTACCCACTCCTTACTGGAGCTTCCTCATATCCTTGTTCTACATTCCGTGCCACATAAATCAATAATCCATCACTTTGTCCTTAATTTGCACACTTCTTATAGATCCTTCAACATACTCATTTCTCACTTAGTCCTCAATTTGGACAAGTCCTATAGCTTCTTTAAAGTGAACTAGAATAAAGGACTTCAAATGGAGCTTTTGTGTTGAGAAGTGGGAATTGAAATGTATGTTTGAACAGTTTGTAATATAGGTCGGTGCAAGAACAAGCTATGAAGGCCAATTTTGGGTCAGAAATGTAATATGAAGGTTGAAAGAGGGAAAAAAAAAGATAAAGGTAAATGATTATAAACTAGGGTCTTTGAGAGGTCACAATGTGTTAAGATAAAAGATGAAGGGGAGAAGTTCAATACAAATAAGAAATTATAAAGACAAGTGCCAATTTAGCCAGGCACCGCATATAGTGTTGAAGGAGCTGCATCTTCAAAACATACTTGCAAAGTTAGACCTTCAATAACTATATGATATTACTCAAAATTTTCAGCTGGTAATAATTAATGAGTACCCTAAGGTACATTCTAATGGACCACTTGCAAATTTAGAAGTACAAGATATAAAGAAAGAGAAAGTCCACTCCCCCAAGGATACGAGAAAAACTTCAAACATAAATACCCTTTCACAAGGATGACATAAAAGAGAATGAAGGAAAAAAAATAAATACATTGCAGGACTTAAATACCAAAGAATCCTCTAGACCTTCTAAACTAAATTCTAATAACTAATTCAAAACTTATATTTAAGTCGATTTATTTTAGATACTAATTCTACTTTATATAGGTTTTCTAAATCCAAAAATTACAATAAAGTCAAAATAAAATTTTGAATACTTCTTCAACTCAAACTTAAAAGGTAAAACCAGCGAAATCAAAACAATACTAATGCATCTACAATACCCACAACCAATTAGTAATAATACTAGTAAATGTTTTTACATCATCAACATGGGCCACCTTATAATTTGCCTCTACCATGAATGATCAAATTCCCTTCTTTCTTATCGCATTATACGGGTCATCAATTAATTGTTTGCTGATCCACGTAACAAGCACTCCATGAAGAATCAACACTTCCACCAATTGTCTCTCATTCTCCCTCCTTTTAATCCCATGGGATATTTAAAGCTAAAATCACTCACATGCAAGGTTGGCACTACCAATACTAGGACCGTACAACAAAACATGGTATGTACGCTCCATTGTGCTAATCAAGCACCAATACACCCTTTTCTCATGATAGCAACGCAATGACACCAAAATATTTAATGAAGCAAGCATTGAAACACCAAAAACTTGGAAGACCAAAGTGCCTTAAAGCACATCTCATCACTAGCCTAACATGAATCTCTACATCATGATGAGAGGACACTATGGAGCTGCTCGACCATCAACCACTCTGATGACAACAAATCCACCAAGCCATCAACCCTTGCAACCTTGCCCGTTGGTAAATACAGCAGATGGTAGTAAATACCATGGACAACAATAGCCAGCACCAATAATAACACCAGCCAAGGATAAAGGAGAGTGGAAATGAAAAAAAGGGAAGAAAAAGCCTGAAAGCATTTCATCAAATAGGCAAAGGCATACTCAACAGCCATCCCATAGAACAATAACCACACCCCACCACCATACACAAGGCATCCACCCTAGACACCCAACCGGGCCAAAAAAAAAGGCATGCTGCACAGCCAAGCCACTGCATGCTGCATGCACAGCCACAACCTCCACAGTGATGCCAAGGAAGAGAAGACCCCTGAAGACACGGGACTAGTGGGCCCCCAAACCCTAATCCACTTGCTCCCATAAAGAGAAGCCACCAAATGAGAAAAAGGGCAGGGGTCAAGACACCCAAGCAAATCGGCATTTGCTGGTCAGTACTGCCCCAAACCAGGTAGAACTGATTGATTCCACTCAATCCAACCAGGTTCAGCTATGGGACCAGATTGGAAGGTCATTTCGTCCTTGTTCCTCGCTAGGTCGGTAAAGCGTGAGGTGTTCCACCCATCTCAAGATGGTTCAACCAACCTTCACACATGCACAACTCCAAATAACTTCCTGACTCAAAAAAAAAGGGATACAAATGAATACACTCCCAATAAAATTGAAATCTGGTGGAAAGAGCAGGAATGCAATTGCATAGTGTTGTTTCAGCATTAAATGCAGATGAAAGTTAAAACAAAATCTCAAACTTAGATGTCTTTTGGGGTGGTTCTATATCCAGTGGATATATTTTCTATTCATGATCATGTAGGAAAATTATGGGTGGCAAAAGATCAGGTCCATGTCGAGTTTGGGTTGGACATCATATTGAGGTTGCACAGAGCTTGGATCCAACTTGGAAAACAAATTTCCGAAAATTTTTAGGACAAGGACCTGGCCTGCTTTAAAAAATGTCAATCTGGAAGTAGCCCAGTTTGACTAACTTGCTAAAAACTAAGTGGACCTACTAGTTAAAGAAAAAGAAATAGCAACCCCTCCTTGTCTCCTACCCCTTTACTTTGTTCCACTGATCCAAAGAGAGCCTAAACCAAATCCATCTCCCACCTTCCATAAAAATATAGTAATACATTGAAAAAATCCAGTCTCCTCCCAACTATCTAGGGTCAGCACACCTTTTCTCAAAAAAAAAAAACCAAAATTATCATAAAATCCAAGATGGTTAGGGATGTACAATGGAACTGAGAAGGGTTCTATAGTATAGAGAGAAGGCTTGTAATTTAGAGGCATCCACCACGAGTTGGATTTCAAATGTTGTTATTCCACAAGCCAAGTTGAACTTTAGTGATGATGCTCACTCAAATGCCCCTTTTTTCTGTCATATCCATGAACATGCCTCCCCCTCTTTTTATTTCCTCTCTCAATGGCCATGGGAGGAAAGCAAAGAGGGATATTAGGGATTGTGTGTGAGAGAGAGAAAGCTAAAAAGGGAAAGGAGTTTAGGAACTAGCTCAGTTGGTCATCTAAAGGATATCTCAAATCTCAAGCGAGAAGGCTATGTTAAAGGGTGGATGGAGCAAAGTCTAGTAATTTTTAACTTCTCTTGCCCCAAGTTGTCCAAAAATATAGACCTGGACCCAACAAGAACTTAAATTTAGATAGATGATCACATTTGGAGCCAAATTCCAGACAAAGGGATGATTCTTTTGAGCTATTATTTCTCAGATTAGAATGGGTCAGACAGAGCATCAGACAAAAAATTGCAACTCCTGAGGAAACTAAGATGTAAATGAATAAAATGCTAAAGATCAGCTACCTTCCCAAAGTGTCTTACTTCTGATTTTTGGAAATAAAAAATGGTCAAAGAAGAATGTCAAGAGTCCTAAGGTTCAAAGAACTAATATCAGGGAGTTATATAATATAATGGAACCATCATAACGTGATAAACAAACTAGGATGAATAAAAAAAATATCTATAAAACAAATTTAACAATTTATAACCCTACACATTTAATTAAGTAGTCATCTAAATTCAATATGTTTGTATATTATAGTGAAAACAATGAAGAAAGTATTTGAATGCACTAGGGAGTAGAGACTAGAAAGCTTCATAATTACTTAAAATGAACTTTTAAACAAATGAAGTTCAAAGTAAATACATATTCATGGTACAAAATACCAATATACTTTATGAACTTATATGTGAGCACTGACTCAGCTTAAAAAAGTTACACAATAGAACCTATATTTTACAATATTCAAACTTTTCTTGGCTACACTTATTTTCTTTTTTTCTTTTTTTGCAAACTTTTGGTGATTCTTATGCTGGAAATCCGATGTTTGGACCATAACTAGTGAAACCATTGATATCACAAAGACTGTAAATTCACAAGCCCAACCAAAACCAAAAAGGAAAAAAAAAGATTTTTCAAACATTTAATTGTCATAAATAGGACTAACATGTCAGGAGGGAAAACAACAATAGGAATTGTGGATTTCCACCACATGCACAATATGTCATGATATAATTTTCTAAACCCTTTAATCAGATGATTAGCACAATATAGAAACATTAGAGATGCATAGGCTACTTCCATATTTAGTCAGAAAAGGCAGGAAAGGAAACAAACTGTCAGATTATGTCTTTTATCATCAACTGCAGGTACTGAGCTACTGTTTGGCTCCGCCATAGTTGCATCGTGAGAGCTTGAAGCCTGTTCCCCTCCTTTTTCTTGTTTAGCAGCATCCTCTGCAGCCTTTTTAGCAGCAGCTTCTTGCCTTGCCCTCTCCTCTTCCATCGAAACCCTAAGTGCAAGAGCCAACTCAGGATCTATGTTAGGATCCACTCCAAAATCAAATCCAGATAAGCCACCAGCTGCAGCCGCAGCAGCAGCAGCAGCAAAACCACTTCCACCATCCCCATCTCCTGTAAAGACTGGTGTGCTGCAAAACAATAAATAAATGAGATAACTTGGGCATGATTCATGGATCTTAAGTTGTATCATGGACTTCTGGAAATTTTAGTTATACCTTATAAGTACATCAGAGAGAGCATTTGGTCCAGGTGGGACATGAACTATGTGACTGCTGTCATTATTGTTTACAGCAGCAAGAAGGGCCTCCAGTTTTTCAGGTTTGCCATCATCAGATTCTCCAAAATCAACAATATCAAGAGAAACACTGTTCTTCTTCAACTTTCTTCCAATTGCCTCCAATGTCTTCTTATCATATTTAATTGGACTAATACATGAAAGGTTTGACAAGAAAATCATAAATCCATATAATCATGCAAGTGCAAAAACACATCTTGACCATACTGTACCTTCCAGCAAATACTATGATCCTTTGTTGCTGCTTCTTATTTTGGCGGTGTTTAAGAGCCAACTGAGCAACCTGGATCCCAGCAGTCAAGTTCATCTCACCGCCAATTTCCAACCCTGCATACAGAAAGCAATCAACATACATGCCATGACATATGAGAAGTTAGTCAAATAGTATAACAAGAAGATGAATCTCTGCTTTACACCAAGCAGAGCTTAGGCTATTCTGCCTAGCATGTTTTGCCATTATAGATCTCAAGTTTCAACCCAGAATACAAAACAGGTAGTAATTGTTAGCATGTATATCTCTTAATATCTCTTCAGTCATGTGTTTTTCTGAAAGAACTCTAATAAAAATTTTAAGAGCAGGGAAAATAACCTATTGATTTTCAAGATGAACTTCAAAGAGTTGAAGATATCGGTGAACTGACATTTTAAAAATGAAAATTTTAGAAAACACTCTCAAATAAGAAATAGACTTTCTACATTGAAAAAGACAAATACACATATTAGCATGTATATACAAATAGAATATATGATTTGGTCATCATAAATAATACATGAGTGGAAAGCAACATGTTGAATTGCCATCAGTTGGCCATTCTGAATAGGAAACAAAGCCAAAATCTGATTGCATAGCCTCCTATCCATGGATGCCCTCTATGAGGATCATGGATGACCAATAGCTATGGCTCTAAGGTATAAATTGTAGCATCAAGGATTCAACAATTTAAATTGTAACATCATGATGAGGAAGAAAGGAATGCTAATCAAGTATTCTTGCCTACACCTTTAGCATAATGAAAGTATGAGGAAAAAGGATAATCTAATGATTAAGAAGAAATGAAATTTGTCATGCCATAACACAGCCCATAAGGCCATAACCATAACATTACACCAGCAGGTACCATAAACATGCTCAGATAACAGCTAGCTTATGTATAATGATTACATACACATCTAAAGCCATGATGTTCAAAAGAGTCAGGGCAACTTTGAATGAGCACAGAAAATTGCAGCCTCCATAGATTAAAATGAAAGCTCCAGGTAATCTATAATCTGTGGAAGAACTTTAACATGTTCTCCTTATTTTTCTTTAGTTTTCATCAGTATAATATTCATTATACGTAGTACTGGAGTAAATTTCCTATGTTTTCATTAACCATATGCAAAACAATTTGTCCATTTTTCCTTCTTTATGTTCCAAGACTTCTTATCAAGAGCCACTGGAAACAGGAAACTTTAAAAAAAAAAGCAATCATCATGAAACAGATAACAAGAACAGTGCAGGGATATATGTCCTATAATCCTTGCTTAAATTGCAGGATAAGTGCGTTTGTAATCCACCAAAATACCACTCAAAAGAGTGTTTCTTCAAACAAAAAGATGTGACTTTCTGCGGTGCCTTCATCTCCAATATTCCAAAATTCCTGAAGCTTCAGTTCACCAAATAGTTTATAGTGTAAAAAAGCGTGGAATAGCTAGATCGGAGAATCAATCTAATCCTAAAAGAAGCAAAAGCGGACTATCCAAATTACAATCTACTACTTGAATGATAAAATAGTTATTATGAAGAAATTGGGGTTCGTTTAAACAGAAAGTTTATCATAAATAAAGAGATGCAACGCTAAAAAAGAATAAATTTTGCAAAGAAAAATTCTACCATGCATGCAAGCTAGGATCTTTCCAAGATCACTGGTTGGAGTGACTAGAACACGGACCCCCTTGCCTGCCATCGTCAGGACGCCCACTGTATTCTCCGGATTAGACTGTAGGATCGGACATATATAATACATAAGAAGAAGAAGGCATATAATCTAAAACCCTAATAGTAGACCAATCCAATGAAAAAAAAGAAAAAAAATACACCCCTAGAATCCATAATTTCAAGCGTTGGTTTGGAGTAAAGATGGAGGCGAGATCGAGGGAAAGGTGAGTAATTACCTGCGTTTTAGCCCCGCATATGAGATTGACGGCGTCGGCTTGGGCTTGGAATCGGGTGGGCGAGTAGTCCCCATTCCGCATCCACTCCGAATTATCGATACAGATCATCGTCGCCTGGGAGAAACAAGAAAACGACTAGGTTTCAGCGAAACCCTAAAGATCCGACGAAATTATGCACACCGAGAGGAACGGAAAGAAAAAAGAAGGGAGGAAGAAGGAAGGGACCCAGAGGGAGAGATGTGACCTCAAGAACCATGGCGACAAGGCGAGATGGAGATCGAAGAAGAAATCGCGATGGAGGGAGGAGGGGAGGTCGGGAGAGAGATTTCAAGAATTTTTGCTTGCGATCGAGACAGCCTACGACGGTACTAGTTGGAGCAAGGAATAGATGTCCAGTCTGCCGCACGTCTACTTTGGTAAAGACAAATAAGAATACGACGCGTGGCTAAAGTTTAGATGTGCACGCCGGCCCGCATCAATGTAAAATAAATAAATAAAAAATATGTGCGTAAAATTATGATTTGCATATATGCTTTTATAAAATATTTATTTTATATGTACAATATATTTATATATTTATATATATATATATATATATATATATATATATATATATACACCAAATAGCATCATTAAAAAATAAATAATTTAAATTTAAAATAACTGAAATATTCTTACAGAAAGATACGCAAAAAAAAAAAATATAAAGATATGCATATAAATAGTAACTTTGTAAGAGTATTCATACAATTACAGATATTTAGAATGGTATACAAGTAAAAAATAATAAAAAATGATCAAAATTCAGTAAAAATAATTCATTTTTTTAATAAAAAAGATGGTAAATAATGATTAACATTATCGTATCACATGATCTCATGTTAATATCAACTATTATAAAATGAATTATGTTGCTTGTACGAAATTCTCGCTTCAAGAACAACAACAACTTAATATTTACAAATTACTAAAAAATATTTTACCAATCTGAGCATCTATAATTAATTTAAATATGATATGCTTGAACTTTTTTTAAAAAAATAAAGAATATATAGATGTCATAGATTCAATAATGATAATTATATTAAAATCAAATGAAGAATAGCATTACCAAAATGATCGTCTAATATTCTATTTTTGACTTGTCGATCTAGCTGAATCATAAAAGACTTACCAAGTTCCAGCCGAGTTTTGATCTTTTTTTAATTTTTTTTGAATATATATCCTTCTAAATATGAAAAATTGTATAAATATCTTTATAAGGTTGCTATTTACATGTATGCCCTTATAATTTTTTCTACATATCTATCCGTAAGGGTATTTCAGTTATTTTAGTTTTAAGTCATTTATTTTTTAAGGACATTAGATGGTATAAGTACATATATATATATATATATATATATATAAAAAGTAAAAAAGAAGAATATACATGCAAATAGTAATTTAATAAGCGTATTCATAGAATGCACCCCCACTCAAAAACTTTGATGTACTTTACATTTGATGCATCTTGAAGGTATAACGTTGTTGATGTTGCGCCAACGCACGCACTGTATCTGGCTCAGCGCACGCACTGTATCTGGCTCATCCGATTAACGTAAGAGGATTGAATGAACCTACATAGATGATTTTGACTTCCATATGTCCATGCCTAAAGTCCACGCCTGAAGGAATAAAAGCTTTGGTTAATGCTGATGCTGTCGAATCTGTTTTCTTAGAATCTAGCTCTCTTTTTCTTTTTTCTTTTTTGTTTTTGGGGGTCGTTGGACCCCAGATGCATTGGGGGAAAAATAGACTACATAGTAACATGAGCATCGCACGTATCATCGTGTGCACATTTCTCTTAATAAAATCAGTACTGATTAGATTAGAGTACTTTGAACTGCAGTAACCATTGTTTTGATACACCTTGGACAGCCGAACCATTTTGTAGGACGTAGCCACGTAGGTGAAGCATTTTTGGTTAAACAGGCCGCAAAGAAATATCAGAAGTTCCTTTGTAATCTTGTGCATGCAAGATTCTCCAGTGAATAAAAGTGAAGAAAACTTGGAATCTAGGAATATGTATACGAAGATGGTGGAACATGGAATGGAAGCACAAAACTCAAACAAAATATACCACAGTGCAAGCGAGCAAAACACAAACAAGCCATCACAACAAGAGACTCCATGACAGTGGCTTGCAGAGGCGGTTCGCTCCTGGAAAAAGAACCTGAAATATGGGGAAGCTCTCCGAGGAAGACATAACAGCTCTTCGAGGAAAGGTATAGCATCACAAACCCTACAAGGTATGCTGAATTGGCCATGGATTCAATAAACAATCCAGATGCAACCAGAACTGGAGCAAATAAAGCATACAAGAAGCAACTTCACCATCAAAAGATGTCATATTATCAGAAGAAATATGATTACATTACTTGTACAGCTGAGGAACAATCAATTTAGGTATCATGCAAGCGCTGATGATTTGGAGGCAAAAGATGTGCATGCAATTAGTTAACCTTCCTGGTGGCAGCAGAGCGCTTATTGCTCATGTCATCTCCATGAAATGACATTCTCAGGATTATACAGAAGGGTGAGAAGCAGATCATTATGCAACAAATGGAGTTCTGTCGTTAAGGAAGGCTCTACGATTTCTACTGACAGGGAGAAGTACATAAACCTCATGGACCTCCTGCTTACACGCTTCCCCTTTATCCCTGTCTATGGCATAGCACACATAAATGGTATCAATAACGTTATCCAACACATGAACAAAGTAACACAACACCACCATGAGCAGCAACCATGCAAGGGCTGCAACAAGATACGTTTCAACCCCGAGAGCACTAACAGCTTTCAAAATCGCATAAACCTGTTTCAAGACAATATACTGATATTCATCAGAACATAAAACAGAAATCCTTGGATTTCTGATTCACAAAATTTCACCAAATTTAGTTACATAACAGCATCTAACAAATGTGTGTTATTCATAACACCAAGAGAAACAAAAATCTTATGAAGGTGGATATGTTTTTTACTGGCAGTTTATTAATGTTCCAGTTTTAATATCTTGGCTCTTAGAAGAAGGCTGCTACAGAACAATTGTTATCAGACACTCCAGAAATAAAAAACTATAACCCACATGCTTAAATTTCTTGCATAGACAATAGATCTCAATATGGCATGTGTCATGATATAGGGAAGAAACATTGTTAAAAGGATCGCACTCTCATCACACGCACACACACCCCACCGTAAACAATCAAACGGAAATGTCTATCTCGTTATGTGAATATATACATTAACTTGCTAGTATTCTTTTATAACAATGAATACCCAGAAGTTCCTAGATTCAAATTCTTTGGAAGTCCATGTATCGCTCAGGAATGAAACATTTTAAAGTTAATTTTGCCATTAGACAGAGATTAATGAGTATTAAAAAGCAATGAGCAATAATTATAAATTTTCAAAAGCTAAATTTGTATTGGTGGAGTTCTTCAATGCTCCAGAACTATAAAGGATGACAAAACAGCTATGTAGGGATCACAGCCTAGGCATTTCTTAGTTTACCTAACGAAAAATGTTCTGGTTTGGGAAGATTCTTGCTATCATAAGATGAGTGTAACAAGGATGAGAATGCCAAATGAACATGACGTAAAAAATAAGACAAGATACAGACTAGATTTGTGCTGCAATGTTTTCAGTCTAAAATGGAATGAGCTGTGGTCTACACAGAGCCCATCAAAACATGGTTTCTTGCAAAAGTTAATCCACCAGAATGCAATTGCATGAAGTTTTCAAATAAATATAAGTTTATTTGTCCCTTTGTCCAGACTGTAACATCTTTCTTTTCAGCACACTAACAGATTTCTAGATTGAGAGTCAGAAAGACCTTTCTGAATGGAATGAGAATTTTTTTATCTGCTCCATCCTTGGTTCTTCGCATAAACAATCACGAAAACAATGTTACACATGATTAGAACACTGGATGCCCATAATCTCAACAAAACCATGCCCATGCCATCAAGCCTTCTCCCAACATTATCTAGAAGTTATATTCTAACTATAACTAAAGCCCCTTAGCTATTTACATGGAAAGAGTTTTAGCAAATTTTACACAATTTTCTAGCATATTTTGTGATAGAGTTTTAAATTATAGGTGTGCTTCCAATCCTCATCATCCTATAGCTTTTCAAATCCTTACAAACCTTTTTGCCGGAAGAGTTTCTTTCAATCTTTCCAGTTTCTTGTGAAACATCTAGTGAGTATGAAGGTTGACCAGTCTTGACCTTACAGAATGACATACAGTAAGGTTCCTTCATGACTTTAAACATAATATTAGGAGACATAAGGCTTGCCTCTGTTCAAGTTGTAATATCTCTCTCTTATGCCCCAAGTTTAATTGTTTAAGTGACCAAGGGATCTTGTGATAGAAGCGTGGAATCTTTAGGTGTCGCACAGCTCTCTAACAGCACGAACATCCTCTTGATGCCCAACGCCATAACCTCTATCCTTGGCCTTATCCTCTTAGTAAGAACTCTCAGCTTGGTGTATAAGTTTCATGGTACCAATTTGATTTATCTTCCTATAGTTGAGACATGTACAAGGTACAGGGAGATTAATAGATAGGATTATCAGTGTTTTAAGGGATTTATAGGTCTGCTATCCAGAAATTTGTCCTCCAATGGATCTAGACATATCTACAGAATTTGGGTAAAGAAGGGCGAAGAAAGGGGTTTCTTGGGACTATGATTAGTAGGAAACTAGGTTAAATTAGGGGAGGGGTGCAGGGGGGTGTTTAATTTTGGACTAAGAGCCAAGAAACAGCAGGACGTAAGAAAAAATAGAGAGGAAGAAGCGTGATATAGGGAAAAGAGAAAAGGGTAAAAGAGAAGCTAAAAATAAGCAGACATTACAAGGAGATGAAAGCTGGCTGAAGATGGCCCTTTCACTTCTTCCTTGCCTGGATAATGGAAAACTAGTCCCCTTTCTGACCAACCTCTGCACTTCTATAGAATTGATAGCTATAAAATATGGAGGATAAGTCAAAAAAGATTATAGACAAATGCCACTAATTTTCTCCCAAATTCTTGCAAAGGAAGAAAGAAATCTAAATTCATAAAAGCTAAATACGTCCCTTTAGTTTCTTGCTGAAGATTCCAAAAATTTCCATGATAGCATCCAAAGGATGTTATGCTGTCAACCACAAACATTAGACCATTTCTGGAAGAGGTGGGGGGAGGCCTGATCCAAGGATTACGAATGGATGCTAAATTAAAAAACTAAGGAGATTTTTGAAAATGCAAGCTCATGAATCAGTAGAATCAATTGTATGCAGAATCCAATTTCAATGAGATTTTGAACAAAATTGCAATCCATCCAAAGCATCTCAGTGTAAAACTAGACTATACATCTTTGTCCCAAAAATGTTCCACTAAAGACAACCACTAAACCTAGAGAGAGATAGCTGGGTGATAGCCTTGTTCACAGTAAAGATAATTTTCTAATTAGATGAAATATTATGGCCTAAATGTAAACACTTCATCCATCATAGGTATATGCATTATTTGTTGCTGACTGCAGACAGAAACTGAAGTTGTGAGATTTATGAAAAATAAATTTACAGGTTTCACATACCGCTATAGCATACAATGCTGAGAGAACAAAAATAATTCCAGCCAGTATGCGTGTGGAGACTGTCTCAACAAAAACAGCAGAAAGAAGATTTCGTTTTAGAAGCTCATATGTCATCTTAGAAGAAGAACAGTAACCTTCACCCATTATTGCAGCAAAATTTATGGTAAACTTGTTAACAAAGTCAAATGCTGACAGCAAGAAATTAGCACAGCACTTGAGCACTAGATTCACAAATCCTGGAGCTACATCTTCTTGCTTTGCACTATCTACAACAGCACGGACAACACGGATAGCACCCATTACCATTCCAGAAAAACATACTGTACCAAAGGAGGGACCAAAAGCATTCCTGCATATATTAGGAAAATAATCAAGAACAGCAATGAAATGTTTCCATGAAAGTATCCATGTATAAATATATTAAACCATTAATTTGAAGAGCAATAAAGAAAAGCTGAGGTTTCTGTTTGACAACATCTGCGACCCAGGTTCTACATCCAGGTCCTGGACCTAGTATCGGTCAGGGACCGGGTTGGGACTGGTATCATCCTGACACTTGGGCCAGGTTGGCATCTTGATAATTCACTGGGTACCTTTTTTTCTTATTTTTTCCGGTTGTTTGTTGTTTTTTTAATGTTTGTTTAGAGGGTTTTTAGGGTTTGCTTGTCATAATTTAGGATTAGGGTAGGTTTTCGGAGCCAATGATTGGATTTATGGTGCCCATACTGATGCCAATTTCATATTAGGTTTATGGTGTCACACAAAGATGTAATAGGCTATTGTATGATTATGAGTGTTAGCTTTGCCTTGTGAATTTGTTGTAAAAAAAGTGGTTAGTTTGACTCATGAAAAAATAAAAATTCTGATTTTAGATATTCTTCTTTCAACAGCTATATAATTTTATAATAAAAGCAAAGTAAGTATTGGTTCTCTACTTTCAAACCTTGCATGTACAAAAGATACATAATGGAGAAAAGAAGCTAAGTTTGTTCAGTGACTAAGTTAGATTACCAACCTTTTTAGGTTTTCAAATATTTTCTGGCCTCTAAATTTTTTCTAGAAGAATATTAGAACAAACCATAAAACAGAATAAAATTGTCACAGAAAATAGAATCATGAGTGCATATTATATTCCAGATCTAAATTTGAAAAATGTACAATACTCATTATCAAGTGAAAGCAAACAACCCCATAATCCATAATCATCACAATCAAGCCTTACTGCCTTACCAAATTATTTGGGAATCATCTTTATATCCTCATTCACCAATCTTTCCCATAAGCTTACTCCAACCAGTGTTACTGCTCCATCAATGCTAGTGTAGGCCGTCCTCTCCCTTCTCTAGACACTTCAACATAGATTCAAACACCTGTCACTATCAAGGACTCATCACTGCAACTCCTATGCCTCTAATATATGTTCTTAGCTCTGTCCTTCCTAGTTTTACCATTCTTCTACATCAACAATTTCATTTGTTCCATGTTCATCTTGTTCTCTCATCCTTCTTATTGCCCAATATTATAAAGCATACAGCAATATGGTCATATCCTTCTTATTGCCCAATCTTATTGCCAAGGAACACATCAGTCACATAACACACAATAAGCATCTCTCCACTTTATCCGCCTAGCTCTAACTCTATTGAATGCATTAGTCTATCTTGCCACTATGTTTTTACAATAAATCCAAGAAAGCAAAATCCTACTGCCACGTAGTATGTCTTGGCCAGTAACTAAGACCTCATTTTCATTTGTAGTCCATTGGATTTCATTCCATAAACTATATTTTGGCTTTACTGACTTTTAAGGCCCTCATTTTCAAAGATTTTACTCCATATTTCCAAAAGAACCACATCCTATTCTCATCCATATCATCTGAAAATAACACAACCTATAATATATTTTCCAAAAAAATAGCAGTAAGTTCATCTGCAAACTGATAACAAAGTTGTATATCTGGTCCATTAATTTTCATGAAGGCCTGACTCTGTATGTATTTATGTATGTACATATCTATGTATGTATGTGCATATCTATGTATATATGCACATGTGCCCATTTAAAGCGCATTCCAACTGAACAGTCAAATCTCATCCGCTTCTCATTAATCACATAATAATAACAAACTTTCCTGAATATTATCAATAAGTTCAACTAGGGATAGACTAAGGATACATAATATATCGCTAATCCTCGGCGTAAACTCACGGTGACTAAAATTGACTTTTCTCTCATCGTAACCACTAGCAACTGTCACTGCCTTAAAATACATGCCATCAACAATTTCAATGTATCATTTACTCTCAACTTACTTCCTCAATTCCCACCAAAATGCATCTCACGATACTCCATCATATGTTTTCTCCAAGTTGATAAACATGTCTAGGTTTTATGCTTCTCCCAAAAACTTCCCATCTATTACCAAAGCAAAAAGATAGGCCCCATTAGTTATCTGCCAAACATAAGGCCATATTCACTCTCCTTTAGTTTGTTATTATATTTGTTAATTCTTTGTTCTTTCTCTCTTTCCCATAATTCCCCATATTTTGTTAATAGTTGGTACAAATTTATGAATCAACTTAAAGGTCAGCAGCATGCAAGCAAATGAAAACTAGGGCATGGATTAGGTCCTGCTTCTATACAGATAACTAGTTTGTTAGTCGAGCTCATGAGCTCACAAACGCAATATCTTGACTCTTGACCAAATAATCAAAACTAATCACCAATCTACCAAAAAACAGATGCATCCTGAACAAGGGAAATTCCTGCATAAAGCAGCCAGTGTAAACAGCCACCATTAGTTCTAAAATGCTTTCTTTCACTTCAGGAGGTGCATGCTTGAACCTATTAAAGGTTCTACTTCAAGATAGCAGAACAAAAGATAGAAAAAGGGCCACCAAGGTGGTAGCTCAGTTGGAACGGGGCGTTTGCTTCCAACCAAGTGGTTACAGGTTCGAAATGCGCGGGCGTCGATTAAATTCAGGGACTGGATGCCCCACGCTTGGACACGGAGTCTGGAAGCGCTACTGGTCGGCTGGTAGCCTTGGTGGTGCTAAGTGTGACGTACTCACATGGTAGGTTCGTGCCAGAGCCCAGAAAGGTAACCGAGCCGGCCCACGGGTGGGAAGGGTATGAGTAAAACCGGTCGGGGTGCCCAACACACGGTCATTTCTGCCCGCATCGAATATTCTTCTGGCGGGGTGGGGGCCCAGTGGGGGTTGCTATGCGGGGTGGGCTCCCCCCTTCCCCTTTTCTTTAAGCAGAAAAAAAAAAAAAAAAGACAGAAAAGGGATAAGAACATCACCTTAAAGAGCTCCTTATGCTCCGGCTAGGCTTGGACCCCTCCTTCGAGAAATACCACTGTGCGATCGTCCCACTAATGACATACACCTGTGCCTCCACCATTACAGCTACTGACCACACCATCGTGATGATCGCCAGTGCAAAGTAAGCCGGAACCCACCCATCCTGCCTCCACACGCACAAATAATACTCCCCCCCACTGGCTCCCTCCTTCACCTTGGGCACCACCTTCCCGTTCCACGTGGAAAACACCAAGAACACCACGACTGGGGCAAAGTAGACCAGGAGGCCGAGCCCCAGCGCGGGAAGCACGGCGAGCAGGCTCATGTTGCCGGCGAGGGCGGCGGCGGCGATCCGGACGATCCGGACGGTCAGCTCGACGCGGTGCCAGTTGGCGACGATGATCCAGAGGATGATGGCAATGAGGAGGAAGATGAAGATAAGGGCGAGGATGCGGTAGGCAAGGGGAAAGGAGTGGCGGCAGCCGTGGCTGAGGGCGCAGGCGGCGAACCAGTAGACATTGACAAAAGCCGGGATGAGGATGAAGAAGGGAAGGGCTGCGTACACCAACTGTTTGGCGTAATGTCGGAGGAGCCAGAGGACGGCGAGGGCGATAGGGCCGGCGAGGAGGAGGGTGACGACGAGAGTCCAGCTGAGATCCTTCAAGAAAGGGGAAGAAGAGGAGGAGGAGAAGGAGAGGGAGTTGGAGGAAGACAGGACGCAGGAGGAGGTGGCCGGGTCGAAGACGAATGAGGAGGCGCGGGAGGCGGCGGGGTTGCGGCGGGCGACGGCGACGAGGCCGAGGGCGATGGTAGAGAGGGAGAGGAGGAGGAAGAGGACGAGAGCGGGGAGGTCGCGGAGGGGGCGGGGGCCGTGCTGGTAATTGATCGGGGGGTAACTCTCGTCGGCGGCGGCGGAGAGGAGGGGCTGGGAGGCGGAGGAGGGGTCGTATAGGATAGACGGCTTGGACTCGTCGCCGCTTCCCATAAGACGGGGCGGATTGTATGGACGGCTTGGTGATCTCTGGGGCGGTGGGTCCCGACCAACGATGAAGGGTCGGAGGGCCCGGGTTGGGTGATGAGCAAAAAGAGACGGCGATGTGCGATGGCGGAAATAGGCCTGCGAAAATTAGGCGTGTGCAACAAACCAACAGAATCAATCCAGAGCTGTAACGGGTGAAAAAATAAAGGGTTTGAATACGGTTCTTCGGCAGCCTGCATAAATACTGCAGGTTAATCATCCCCAAATCAAGCATAATCCTTAAGGAACGTTTAGTATAGGTGATCATCCCAGGATCAAGAATGATGTAAATGGAAGTGATGAGATCACCGCATTTAGTTGCACCACAATGATCCTACGTTGTGGTGATTCTAAATTACCTCTACTCCTCAAATCACCGTCCAACTCGGTGATGGAATATCCGTCCTTAAGATCCGAAATCCAATAACACCCTAGAACAGTGGTTCTAAGTTAAAAGTTAAAGACAAAAATACCTTTTAATTTAGCAGAAAAATTGATATGTCAATATACCATCAATATATTATGACAATGTTTATATATATATAATATTATGTTGGCATTATATATTATATTACGATTATCCAACAAGGCAGCATGTGATTGGAACAACAAGTCGTGGTTCGTGTGTTCACATGGGGCTGGACCAATCATGGGGAATCATTTTCCTTCACCAATCACGGCTATTACGCCTTGCAGTTTTGGCTCCCGTTACAGTCCATGAGAGAAGACCTTTTGAGCCATCCAAGGTATGATGTGCTCGCGAAAGCTAGAAATGCTGCAGCTTGTCTTTTGCAAATCAGGATTAATAACGAAGAAGGTCCAGTTCTAGGCTCCTTGATGTATGATCGACACCCCTGATCTCAAAGGGAAAGGGTTGTGAAAAAATATTCTTTGCTGCAAATCAGGAGACAAGAATGGGATGATGGAGTCTGCTATCAGGTACGAATAAAATGAAAACAAAGGTCGTGGTAAGAGTTAGGTTAAAAAAGTTACTAGTGCCATGATTTGAGTGGAAGTCGTCATCGGCCAGAGACAATCGCAGTGTTCCCATTACAAAAAAGTAACGGCTGAGCCAAAGGAGGACCTCTTGGATCAGCAACACAAACCTCCAAGGCATTTTCAAAAATAATGACATAAGACTCCAATATAAGATATTGGAAAGGAGTTATCAGGGAATTGACTCTTGCAGTATGTTCTCTCACGGGAAAGACCTGGAATCTTGCAATATGGAGCAGGTCTCCATGCATGGAGGCATTCCCAAATCTTACTCTTAAGTGCCAACATGGAGAGGAAGATGAGCTTTAATGACTAAGCCGCAGGCTCATTTGATCAGAGCGAGACAAGAGGTGTAACCTCGAGAGCAGTTTGAACTTGGATCCATTTGTATTTCAGTTTAGAGCGCTAAATCTTTAATTATTTATAATGGAGCTCGAGCATTTATTTCTCGATAAGTTTATAAGAGCAGCATGGGAAGGATTGAAGGATGCTGTTTGCCAGTTGAATGCCAGTAGAATATGATTGGAAGGGGATTCATTAACAGCCATTAATTGGATTAACAGCCCTCGGTTGTGTTCGGTTAGTCACCATCCTATTCTAAAAGACATCTGGATCTTGGAGAGAATCCTCCAACTATTCCATGCTAATCACATCTCACAAGGAAGCCAAGCTGAGACTGGCTGGCTGATACAGGAACAGAGGAAGATTACTTGTCTTCACAGGACAAGCAACCTCGTTATCATTATTTGTGCATGCTGATAACTTTCGTTGTTCTTTCTTGCCATTTTGAGTTCTTGAGATTTCAAATCCAAATCAGACAAAAAAAAAAAAGAAGAAGAAGAAGAAGAAAAATTCCTTGCTTAAGAAACTTGAAATGTACGACGATGACTCGAACTGATCATCATTTTGAACCAAACATCATCCATTCTAGTAATGGTTCCTGACTCAAATCCAAACTCAGCATAGATAGCATGATCTCTATTGTGGTTGAAATCTGACCTGAGAGTGACCACGCCGGAAAGAAGCTAAGGAGACGCCGGCCGGGATGGAGAAGAGGGCTACCTCCAATGCTCCGGGGTGCCTCCGAGAAGACGCCGGCTGGGACGGAGAAGAAGGGCCACCTTCTGCGCTCCGAGGTACTTGCACAGAGCCTTGGCCGGGGATTCCGACTAAGGCCCTTCGATAGCTAAGTTAGCCGGGCCTTTTTGTGGAGAGAAGAGTTTTCTGAGTGCCTTTGATGGCCTCTTGTAGCTCAAAATAGCTCGTAGAAGCTTAAGAATGCCTTTAAAAGCTTGTCCAGGCTTATCCAAACTTACTGAGGGCTTTTTCCTACCCCTTTTTTTATACGGTGAGGGTTTCAGCTGTTACTTGAAGTCTCGGGCCGATTTGTGATTGATGGGCCATTAGCTGGAGGCGGCGTGTTGGCAGGTGCGGCAAGATATGACCCTTGGCAGGTGTGGCAGAATATGACCCTTGACAGCAAGCATGGCTGGGACAACAAAGTGTTGTCCTTGGTTGGCACGTCATGGCATGGCCAACAAGTAATGGTTCATAGAAGGGGGCTGGCTAGGCTGAGGTGTTCGGCCATGTGTGCGAGCGTGGGCGTGCGTGCAGGTATGGCTGCGGGCGAGGTCGGGCAGGCTTGGATGCCGCGACATATGCTTGACAAAGTCGGCTTGGGCCTCTGGCCGAGGTCCGCTGGCTCTTGGCGGGGCTGAAGTCTACCTCTCCGGCCGACTCGGCCAGAATTGGATGACTCCATGCCGGAATGGGATGATCCATTTTGTCTCCCATCAATCTCTTTTTCGTTTTTCTTTCCCTTCTTTTCCTACTTTTTTGTGGAATGCAATTAGATGCATCGGCTATGAAATATCATGGGCATCTTGAGAGCTTTGTAGACTCTGTTCTAAATCAAGCGAGTGCGAATTACTTAATATCTCGTATTTCATGCATGCACTGCATCGAACTCGTGCAAGGGCTGGAACAAACTCTAGAAGGTGTCATGCAGCCTAACGATGAAGTATTTTGATCGTTGTACCGGACATGTTGGATCAAATCCAGCCCTGGTCGAGATCAGAGAAGAGTTCAGGTGGATTGAGATTTGAGAGGATTGCTAATGGGTATATGATCCTTAAATGCACGCATATATAATAATCAAATATAAATTTCTTAGGTAAAAAAAAACATTTGCTGGAGCATTATGAGCTTTAACAATCATGGATTTTAGGTGTGCTAACATGATTGAATTTAATGTGCAAATTCAACTCTGATCTCAGTATCAAAATAATACAAAAATTCCCAGCATTTGGAACAACAACTGGGGCTTAGCATGGCAATTGGACAAACTGTCAAAGATCCTTGCAGTCCCTCATGCACCATAAACATATCTACTTTATCCTAATCAGTGCTACTGAATTCGGATTAGGTTGTATCTTTTGCACGAAAGAATGATTAATTTTTTTTCATGATATCAACTGTTGGAACCCACACATGTCTCAAAGCATTCCAAACTTTTCCTTTCATCCATCGATATAGATCTTGAAGCGGCTACTACATGATCCAACAATCGACATCGACGTCGCAAAAGAAGATGAATCATTCCTTACCATGAAAGATACAACCTGAACACATTAAATTCAAGAATAGCACTATACATATTCTTAGCTGATATTTGTTTCAATATTATTTTATTTCTATAGACGTACATATGTGAATCAACTTAACACGAGCACTACAGCTCTTCTCGAGGTTTCTTCACGGCAAACCCATTCTCTACCCATGCGGCATACCCACCTCCCATGTTCTGAACATGCTTGAAACCCTGCAATTTAATTGAAAACACCACCTCAATTTCATATAAAAAACAAAACCATGCATCTCCACTCCAAAAGAATGGCCATGTCTGCTAGCACCACAGAGCTAAGGGTTGAAAGTAAAGTAACCATTTTTTTTTTCCCTTTCTGGTTCAAGCTGAACCTGATTGTATTCTTTACTAAAATCCACGGCAGTTCTATAGATTTGGCTTAGTTTTCTAGCCAAATTACAAGGTCATTGGATCTATAATAGATTAGAACAGCCATATAGATTAAATTATATATGGTTAGCAGATCAATTTACTCTATAGTGAAGGAGAAAGAGCAACAAGCTTGACCTAGTTTACCTCAGTGTGGAGGTTCTTAGCACAAATTAAGGTATAACAAATGAAAAGGAGAATTACATCAAAAAAAAAAAACAAATTAAAAGGAGATAACCTATAAATGTAGACACAATTTTCTTAGGCTATCTTTTTTTTTTCTTCTTGTTCTCTTTTTTTTTTTAATAAAAAAAAGGGAAGAGGGGGTGAGAAGAATCTCACCTGCTTAGCAACCTTCACTGAGCTCCCTCCCCACTGGAGAGTGTTCGATGCGGGTGGAATATTTTTTACTCATACTCTCTTCATCTGTGGCAGAGCCCCACCTGCTATCTCCGTATGAATACATCACACCAGCACCGCCTAAATAATGGCACGACTTCACCAGATAGGAGGGCATCCGGTCCCCACATTTAATCGACGCCCACGGGTTTCAAATCTGGGCCACTCCGGTTGAAATCAAAGCTCCATTCTCACCGTGCTACTACCTCAGTAATTTAGGCTATCTTTATGGTAGCTTACTCTTCAGATTTTTAGTAATCACATTAAAATACGGTGTCTTTCATCTAGTGGTATAATAAAGTCTAGACATGGCTCTTAGCTTTCTCTGTAACTTCTTATTTATTTCAATGCTTTTGCTTTTATTTCGCTCCTTCATTACCGAAATCTGTAAGAAGAAGGGAAGAAACCACTCACAGCGTCGAGAAGATCCACAGCAGCTTGGAGGGACCGCACTCCGCTTAGACATCCCTATTCAGGAAGAAGGAAAAAAAATTATTTTCACATGAAAGGAGAAAAGGGAAATAAAAGAGAGGAAAAATTGAAGATGAGCTACCACAACTATGTGATCATCCTTATCGCAAACCAACGAGACCTGCTCCACGAACTTGAGATTTTTCTCCTTTCCTGATCCACGTTACCACAATTTCAATGGCATGAAAGAAATCGATTCCAAGGAAAAGAAATTAGCAGAGGCTTACCTTGTGGGGTGAAGAAGAGATAGGGGACGTTTATGGCGTTCTCCAAATGGCCCTTGTTGAACTCCTCGACCGTCCTAATGAATTAGTAAAAACAAATTGAAGATTAGAATAAGGGGGAAGAAGGAAAGGCGAAGGGAGAAGAGAGGAAAGCGCACCTGACGTCCAGGTAGCGGTGGCCGGAGTACACGAGGCGTTTCGCGGCGTGGACGTCCACGGTCGCAATTGCTTCCGAGCTACCAGAAAGAGGCGGCCACAGGAAAAGAAGAAACAAGGCGATAACATTACAAGAACAAAACCATTTCAACGCCCAATGAGAAGCCATGGCCTTCTATTCTTTAAAGCTGGTGAATTAGAGATTAGAAAAAAAATAGAGGGGAAATTGGGAGGGAGAGTGAGGAGAGAAAAAAAGATTAGAGGGAATTAATTTGGTTACCTTAAAATGGGACTCGTCGAGGGATCAAAGTAGAAGGAAGAGGAGGCGAGAATCGGAGGGCGGAGGAGGGAGGGTCTGTGGGTGCCGCCGGTGGTTTTCCAGGCTCTGGTTTTCCTCTCCAACGGCGCCGACGGGGATAGAAAGGTCCCCCGATTCCATATTTCCGTATCATTTTTCTACGAGCAAGAAGGAGAGGTTTTCCCCATACGTGACCTGAAGTGGGAATTGTAACATATCAACTTCCAATTGAACGCGAGGCGCGACATCTGTCCAGTATTTTTCTTGTACGGACGTAATGAGCGATGGCACGCAACACCATTTATATTTTTAAAAATAAAAAAAATAATATAATTTAGAATTATTTCATTCTAAACTTATAATAATTTTAATTTATTTACATAATTTTTTTAATAATAACTTCTGATATTAGTCGTGTTAGAATGATGCTGGTGTTGCATGCAAAATGGCAAAAATTTTGGGCCTAAAAAAGAAGCACTACCACTGACGTGGTAGCTCAGAGAAATTGGCTTTTACTTCCACCCATGTGGTTCGAATTCGAAACGTGCGGGCGCCAATTAAATACGGAGACCGGATGCCTCTTGCTCAGATACGTGGGATGGGAGGGCTTATTGGTCCGTTGATAGCATCAGTGGTGCCGGGTGTGATGTACTCACACAGAGGTTCGAATCGGAGCCTAGAGGAGTAACCAAGCTGGACCACGGATGGGGAGAGTATCAATAAAAACGGCCGGCATGCCCAACACACGGTCAGTTCTACCAACATCGAACATTCTCCTAGCCGGATGGGAGCCGGGTGGAAGTTGCTACGCGGGGGTGAGCTTGTTCCTTCCTTCCCTCCTTGCCTTTTCGCCTAAAAAAAAAAACTCTAAAATTTTAAAAATATTTGAATTATATATATGTATATAATTTTTTAATTAAAAAATTGATATGTATTAATAGAGCACCAGCGAGATAGAGGAAATACATGTAAAATCTTAGTGGTGGCTACGAGACCTGATGCACTTTAGACTATGGAAACCGATGCCATAAATGGTGCTCAGCTGGTCTTATTCTGCCTTCCAAAGCAAGTTCAACAACAATATTCGGCAAGCAAACAAGAAAAGCTGTTCTCGTGCATGGTCAAATAAGTATTTCTATGGAGAAGCCCTGAATATTCAACATCACCATCATTATTCAAGCATTTTGTGATCAAATTAATGCAGGATTGGCTATGTCATACTTACAGAAAAAACATAGCTAATTAAGGATATACAAGTGTTCGGGAAACATATTTAAGGAACAAATTCAATTTGGTTGCTCCAAAATTATGATACACGTATTTGCAAACAGTGTGAAAACCAGGTTGTACTCAACATACTTCGGATATATCTATAACTAATGCGAGAGATTTGTTCAAACTAATCCTTTGCTGAAAGCACTAGAATTGAGAAAAAAAGAAAGGAGGAGACAATATTGGATTGGGCAAGATCTCATTAGAAGTGTATTATATATCCTTTTAATTATATATAGACCTCTTTTATGTCACAGTATATAAGATAAAAAAATAACAAACGATGGTGTCTGGACGCACACCAAGAGATTAAGACTCACTATAGCATAAGAGAAAAATAAAATATTAACAAAGAGTAAAGGTGTGTTTTAGCATGCATCCATGCACAAAAAGAGAACAAAATCAAGCCAACAAGAGGAATAGCTTTTGCTTAATTGGTTGACTAAAATTTAACTTATTTATAGAATTACCCTTACCTCAAAATACTCCAAGGAAAACAAGTAGAAACCAATTTCTCATTAATTTATATATACTCTTTATACATGCTTTTCTTTTATAGTTTCCACAACTAACATCCTTCGTCATTCTTTCCTGTTTTCCACTTTGCGGACTCTAGTTGTTCTCCCCGGTAGACTGAAGACCAAACATAGCCACCCGACTTCCATTTCTCTGCGTCAAATATATTTGTTACACAATTAGGTTGGTGTGTGGAAGCATTGCCAAACATCGACTTAAGCCTGACTCATCATGTAATACTCGTCAAAATCATTTTATACCGTGTCGAGACGGTGGTTAAGTGATACCGCTTGGAGGAGTCAATGACCTGCAATTTTTGGTCGTAAGATATTTCTAGATTTGGTACGCGTGAAACCGCGTCTAACTTTAGGTGGTTTAGGGTGGTGAATTTTTTTTTTTTTTTTTTTTTTTGGTATGTGTGTGTGTTTCAGTCGGATACACCATACTATTCTAATATGAGTACATTCAAAAAAATCAGAATAAAGAAGTGATGCAAAGGAGAGATGGAGCGAACTTTTAGCTCTTACAAAGCTAGCAGCTGAAATGCTGCACAACAAATGAGGCGACCCAATCAACTGCGTTGTTCATTTTATGATAAGCATGAGTAATCTGTAAAGCCACAGATGTTCCATAGCCGTGAGTGCTCATCTCCTACTCTCATACATACCTGGATCTATCTAATCATAGTAGCCGAATCTCTTTCTAGATGGTTGGATTTGAATGGAGAAAAAATTATCAGTATTTTTTGGTCAATCAAGACTTTCCATATGCTAAACTGAGATGGTTTCATTTAATTTTATTTTTTTGAATTTTTTGCATAGATATCCTTCTAAATATCGAATTTTGCATAAATACCATTTCAAAATTGATATTTGCATGTATATCCTCATAAAACTTTGTTATTGTATAAATGCCCCTAATATAACAATTGTTTTAACAGTGTTAAGAAAAAATATATTTATATTAATTAAAAATAAAATTAAAAAAAATTATGCTATTGTCCCTATCTTTTTATACTATCGGGATCGCGATCTATTTCCATATTTATCCATTAAGGATATTTTAGTCATTTTAATTTAAAACCGTTAATTTTTTAGCGTCATTAGATAGCATTGGTATACATGCAAAAACAAAAATAAAAATAGAATAGAATAGCAAAACAAGTATTTTACGAAGATATACATACAAATATCAATTTTAGAAAGGTATTCATGTGAAATCTAATATTTAGAAGGATATTCATGCAAAAAACTCTTTATTTTTTATTGGCTCGTTGTTTTTTTGGAGCGACTTTTCGTTTTATTCACTATATTCTCATCTCATTATTCATATTTTTTCATTTTTGATATCGTTTTATTTTTATTTATTTATTTTTATATGCGCAATGCGCACGCCAGTTTTCTAGATGATGTAAGGCTCCCGTTATTTAACCACCAAAGTGGAATCAACAAAACAGAAGCAAGCCAACCCGAGAAATTAAAAGACCAAAAAAGGGCAGGTCAACCGGAGAAGTTCCGCATGGCAGTCTGCCCTCCCACTCCTCGCCGTCATCATCCCCAGCCCCTCTCACCGTCGCCTCATCATCCCCTGCCCCTCTCGCCGACGCCGCGATCAGAAAAGCCCAAGGCCCGGCCCGACGTCCCAAGCTACCAGGCCAGATGGGGCTCCAGTCTAGCTAATTATGGTCATATGTGGGGCTTAGCCTGGGCCGAACCCGGCCCGGCCTGCCTGATAAGCAGGTCTAGTAGCGGACGTACCGTCTCTGCAATATCGGAGGTAAGGGCAGAGACTCCCATAAAAGGTTTATCACAATACAAAAAAAAAAAGAAGAAGAAAAAGAGGAGGAAGAAGAAGATTACAACAAACAGTCATTTTATACAGTCACTGTATGCTGACATCATAAAAATAGGTTACATGCTAAAAGCAGAGATCAATTCAGTGCCAGTTCCCGAGCAGCTCCGTATCAGCTCAACACCCCCTCATGCTCATCAAAAACCAAACACGCGAGTGAGACACATCCGCGTCAGAACACAGCTAAACACCGAGTACTCTCAGAAGGGTACACGAGAATACAGAAGATGCACAAATGGGTAGAAGGATTAACAAATGAGAGCATGACGAGGCAAACATGACAAGAAGCATGAAACAGATGGTTGGAAAGGACAGTTGATTGCTCCCAGCTTTTGCCTGCATTGCATTGTCCATAGAGAAGTGCATGCTCTAGATTCATATGCACACCCCTCGGATCTTACAGAAGGCACGAAATTCCATGAAGACATTCGAAGCGGAAGCGTAAGCTGCCAATCTTATTCCACTTACAGATGCAACACGAGTAGAAGATGGATAACTCGTAAATAGTTGCCAAACTTATTCCATCACTCAGCCCAATGCAAGTTGATTTGCTTAAAATCAAGTAGCCTATTCTCCCGAGCTCATTTCATGCTTGCAAATTGGGCAGAACGTTCCCCATTTCGTCAGCCATGAGTCCACACAAACTGCATGGAAATCTGTGAAGGAATTTATGAGTTAATGTTGACAAGTGGGGAAAAAGATGCAAATCGCATCCTCCATGATTAATAAGCTTAAAATAGTCACCTGCGTCTGGCTTCATGTAACCAAATTCAAATGCAGAAAGTAATTTTGCCAGGTCCTTATCATCAGGAACACAGGTTTTAACTAGTTAATACTCAGGAATTAAAAGATATTAACCGTTCCAAGGTTTGAAGAACACACGCTATTTTACAATTCACCATGCAGGGAACATCACATTTGACTTCAAGTGACAGTAGAATCTAAAAGTATAAGCTCTGGTGACAGCCCAAGAATCAAACATTCTAAAGTTGTCATGTTGCGGTTATAAATGCCAAGATTCTTGTCCAAAGAAGCATCTGGTTTTCAAGTGCACACAAGCCCCTCGGTTGTCATCCAACAACAGAATTAGCAATCAAGTAATGGTTCAACTAAAACAAGTATAACTTTTCATTGAATAGATTAAAACTAAATATGCGAATCCAGCTTACCATGAAGACAGGGAAGAACCCTCAGTCTCTCTCCATCTCTGTAATCCTCAAGACAAATGGCACAAGTTTCTGCCATGCGCTTGCTATTGACATAGGAACTTTTGAATGTGAAAGAAGGAAGTAGTTCCACTGCCTGTCTGTTCATACTAGGAGGCCGCTTATGGGCTCCATGCCTTAGAAGCCGACAATTTCGAGCAAAGAGAAATGCTGCAAGAACTGATACTATGACAACAAGTGAGACAAAAGAAATCACCAACACTGTTCCAGCAGTCTCATCCATAGAAGAACCTATACAACATTCTCCTTCTTCACCTCGAGCAAATTTCTTTAGTGTCTCACCTGCCATCTTTGAAACAAATACTGCATGTATATAAATGCCCGTGGAGTCCCCGATCACTACAGCCAAAAAACAAATGATTAATTGACAGTGTAAAAGAGGGACAAGAAACTGCACAAGAGACAAAAGTGTGCAGCATTATGAATGGACTAAAAGATGATATGGATCTGCCATAGTTGTCACAGTAGCAGTATAGGGCAAGCAGGTATTGGGATTGTTATATCAACCCAAGCAAGTGGAGCAAAAGCCTAGGATAAATTTAGCCTACAAGGTTGACAATAAAGTCAAGCATAAAATCCACATATAGATTCGCTTCAAGTCAACCAAACCCTCCTTGAACTAATCTACAAATATGGCAAACCAACTACTTCCTGACATCACAATCTGGCCAAGACTTAGGATTGAATGCCAAGCCCATCTCAATGATATATCCTTCATGAAGCATGAAGAATAAATTAAGTATATTAATCGTAATAACCAATTACACAGTCGATATATACATGGATTTGACATCGCACAATTGGATACCAGTGTCGAACATAACAGGTTCTCAAAATCCAAGTATGTTGACACAGGGGTTATAGATCTATGCACATACATATGCATGTCCTCATGTGGCCTATGCTGCTAATGTACATACAATTATGTATGCACTAAATGAAATGTTTGCATGTGCCATACACTGCAAAATGAAAACCTGTTCGACTAGATTAACAAAATAGGATTCTCAGTTTATGCTACATGAGACTCCTGTGGTGAAAACAAACCAAACTAAATTAGATAAACATGGAAATTTTCACTCAAGAAAAAAATGAAAACAATGAAAAGTTGAATTCTTTGTTTATTTGCATGTTATTGAGTAGTAAGGATTTTGATTTGGTGTATCAAGTGGAGAGAACCTAACAACTTATAAATTTAATTTTACCAATGTGCTAGCTTAACTTCTGGGGTGGACTCTGTAGTTTCCTAAAAGTTCTAGATCAGTTGCCTTTGGTCCAACTTCGCAATGCATGGTTATGTCTATTAAATTTAAGGGTCATTACAGATAGGTTGAGAGCCATCTATGATCACTGGAACCTTTTTCTGATGCATTTGGAAATGATTCAATGTGGAAATGATTTCAAATAAAAGAACTCAAAATGCTTAGATGTTCTTGGCAAGAATCTATAAGAGCATATGAATCAATCAATATTGTTTGGTTGTCAACTCCACATCTGTCTTCTTTGTCTTCTTTGCCTTTCTTCCACTTTCAACATCTCTTATTTACCACCACTGTATCAGACTATTTGCATCATGATCTGTTCCAGGGCCATCTGTTTTATGATTGTTTCTTTTGGCAGAAATTGGTAAAACTTGAGTTGTTTATCTGCCTTCATGAGGACTGTCTAATAAAGAAGATTTTTCTGTCATAACTTCTTTGAATAACAACTGAAGGTGTGTTAACCTTAAACAGTAATATAAACTTGTTCCATCAGTGTAACGTATCTCCTTACATTTAATCCCCGATATTCACAGTCATACTTCTATAACCTTCCCCCAACAAGATATACTACACATATAACCTGAACAACTCCATAACCACGGGGGGAATGAAAAATGTATATTCATACTTAGATTTATAAATCCAGCCTCTTACACATTGATCCCCAACCCTTACATCTTATTCATTTATACTACTTAGAGATATTCTCCCATTATCATTTTTGCTGACAATTAGTACCACTGTGGTCTTCTGTCTATCTGAACAGGTAAAATTACAGTCCAATTAGACCTTCCCTTAGGTTAAAACTCAATCAACCCTTTCATATTAGATTTTGCTTTCGACTAAGTAAAAAAGAGGCTGTTCAAAAGTTGATCGCACCAACATCAACTGCTAGATAATAGTAACAATATTTGAAACTTATTCAAAAGAGACTACAATTCCAGCAATTGACGATTAGAATAACAGCATCACTATCAAACTTCATGAAAGTTAACACTCACCAAACATGAGTCATTTGGTTACACCCTATAGGTTTCGAACATGAATCTTTTTGGCTCATGAACCTATAAGAAGGAGAATACTCTATTACAAACATAGGATTAATCCACTATCATTCAGCCTTCCCTAATTCTCCTGAGGAACATAAAAGACAAGAACACTTAGCCATCAAAAGAGAGGGATTTTGGTTAGGTGGCAGTTACGAGTCAAATGGACTGAATTAGGCTAAATGAAATATGGCCCAACAAGGTAATTAACCTAATCTAAGCTTGTTAGAATTAATAGGGCTTTAAACAGGTGCATCCAACCCAACGACTCTAAAGGTCCGTCAAATAAATGTTGGGCCTGAGATCAAAAGTTAAGCCCCATGATTTGGCTCCCACTTCATCATAAAGGCCTGAAGTAATCAGTGCCAGGCTTGGGCTTAAATAGGACAGATATTAGGTGATTAATTTTCTATTGTAAGAGGAGCCCTTTGTAATTATTGCTCAACCTTTTCAAGTTACTTTGAACAAAACTAGAACTTGAGATGATATGTAGATGTTTACTTTATTCAAATCATAAAAATCATAAACCTGAAAGAATTCATATAAATCGGAATGGGAGTCTTACATGTTCAAATTCTAACTAGGCCCAATTTATAAAGGACGAACCACCAAAGTTTAGCCTGCTATTGATGCCATAAATAAAATTTACATGTTCATTGTCCAAAACAAGTTGGATTCTGCTAGATTGAATATTCACTTCCCATTCAGATTGTTTCTGTTTTAAAAGACTTTTGATATAGCTAATGTTTATTAAAAATGATTGAGGATTTGTAACAACCTCTAGGGTATCAAGGTGACTTCTGTAACATATGTATCAGTATATACTGAAATGATGCTATAACATGGAATACTCTTGTCTCCTTAAGGTGAATTCTTGTTTTCTTAGATCAAGCCTTTGCCAGTGAATTTATACATCTATCTCTTTTTCTCTCCTTTTTTTCTTCTAACGACTCTTAACTTATGCATCTTAGTTATTATGTTGGATCAATTCACAGAAAATTTAATTATCCAGCCATACTAACTTTGGTTAGTTTGTACAAGAGATAAAGATCCAAATGATTGGAGGCAACACAGAATGACAAGGAAGTACATAACAAGATGAATTAAATGTTTTGACAAGATGCCAATGCCTTTTCAACATAAAACTACAGAAGATGATATCCATGTTAAAGGCACTAAGATTATCAAATCTCATTCATCACCACATGTCCCATACCTTGATCAACATGAATTTTTAAATCAGGCATGACATACGACAAACCGAACCTCAAAATTGTGTGGATATGCCTACTGTAAAGCTAACAGACACCCATTCTCACAAAAACTTGAAATCTAACACTAGATCCCCTCCCATCAAAAATATACTGAGTCACCCTTGGACACACTTCCTATGAAATACCCATTTCCACTCCTTCAAAAATTAATCTTACCACTCCAATGACAAACAAACATATATCAGAGATTTTCACCATCTCAAGGTTTGCTTAACCAATAAATCTCCACCACCATTTTCCCAACAGCACCCGAATAACCATTAACCATCCTGAGAATTTAAACATCAACATCACTGTCTCGACATAAACAACAAACTTATTACTGCATCTTTCACTTGATAATACCTTTTCAGGTTTGTGCAATCATATAGATGAATTATCGAATTGCACGTTCAGACTAAAGCATCCCTTTACCTTAACAAAGTATTCGCTTAAATTAGGAAACAATGATTAGACATAGCAAACCCGAAATTAATGGGTTAAAAATCCTATTCTGTTTTAATTGACAGTCAACAACGTGGACGCCACAGAAAAGCAATCCTTCAGAGATAACATTACATACATAGAGACATGAACAAATTTGGGAAAGAAATAAGAAAGACAACTTATATACTCACTCGAGTACAAGCTGCCCTTCTCCTGGTCGTCGTAGATGATTGCAGCCTGGTATCCAGCATCCTGAGCGATCCTGACCTTATTCTCGAAGCTGCAAACACCTCTCACGATAAGAATAAAATCGGAATGCGCCGAACCTCCGCCTCGGCCTACAGCGGTCCGATTGCTCGGGAGGGTAGAGCAAGCATCGATAGGATCGGCAGTGTGCAGAGCTCCACAGACCCCAGAGCCACGAACAGGAACAGCTGACAACAGGCAAAAGAAAGAAGAAGAAGAAGAAAATCAGGTCATTTTCTAATCTTTAAAGAAGGGGGAGAAAGATTTGAAAGCCCTAACCCTAGAAGTAGGAAGGAATTGGAGAAATACCGAAGCGGGCTGGGGCGTCGAGGAAGGTAAAGGAGAAGGACTTGGCACGGAGGTTGACGAGGGCGGTGGAGGGGCGGAGGAGGGAGGAGAGGGCGAGGAGGAAGGAGGAGTAGGAGACGAAGAAGGTGGTGGCGGTGCAGGGTTTGGAGAAGGAAGAGGAGGAGCGGCGACAACACTTCATCTCCTCATCTCTCTGTGTCTATCCTTGTAATCGTCTCCGTCGCCTCTCCGTGATGTGTCCGCACCGCAGGGAATGTGGGAAATTGGTAAAGGCCAGGCGGTCGGACGCATGGGATGATGCAACACGAAGGCGTGAGGATAACGCTTCATTTATCGCCCACGGCGCATACATCACTTCATTTGTCGCCCGGGGAATACGTGTCACTGAATACGAGAGTTGATGAGAAGCGGCCTATCTACAGTGCTTTTTTTTTCCCCCCTCTGCGGCTGATGAACATATACGATCTAACGTTAATATATTCAAAAAATAATAGTAATAAATTTTAAAATATTTAAAATATTTTTTTTAAAAAAACATAGACGGCCACAAACCCAATTTATAACCTTATTAGTCTCTTTACAAATATACTTAGTATGAAAGAATCTAATTTATCTGAGTTATTAAAAAATATTTTTTATATTTTTTTTGGGCATGGAGCCATGGACTCCGAGAAATTGATATCCCATCCACATCATCTGCAGTTAGATTTTTACCAACAGCTATAAGAGCACAAACTGGTTTCTGTTGTCCGCATAGTTGTGGACTATTCAATGCACAAAGCATACTAACTATGCAGAGAGGTGAAAAATTAAATATGATATGACCGTTGAAATCAAGATTTGGGAATGAAAATTTTTGTCAACCATGATCAAATGTAAAATTTCAGCGAATCCAAGATTTCATATTTGGACAGTGCAAGGAAATATAATTTATATGGATAGATATTTTGAATACCAAATGCATGTACTGGTGCGTTGCACACTTACACACTGGAGTATGTCTATGAAGCCAAGTTCAAAAATTTTCAAACATTGGATTATTCTTGAGAGAGGGGAAAAAAAAGACAGCACAAATCTGCGAAATGGATAATGAAGCAAGCTATTTTTGCAAAATACCCTTGTTTCAATTTTAACCTGAAGGTCGCAAAGGAATAATCCAACTAATCCAACAAATTTTCCAACCGAACAGCAAAGGATAACTAAGGATGTAGCCCTAAGAAGCCTTTGAAACTGTTTTATGTTTGTCTCCAGTTCTCTCTCAGAACCATCATATCACAAGAGTCCCTCTCTATTTGGGAAGCAACATAATTTACATGAGTAAGATGCAACTTTATAGCACCTTTATATTGAAATATCGCTTGCCTCCATTGAGGCAGCTATATGGCTATAATTTACAGCTAATAGGCACAATTTAAAAAGTAAACATTGGAGCACCTGAAATTGAATGGTGGGTACAAATTATATATATGCAACTCCTTACAAATGATACTGGTTCCCCCTGAATGCGCAATTCCAGTATGACTCATTTGGAATGGCCGTAATAGCAGAGAAACACTTGTAACCAAAGCAGCATCTGCTTCGATGTGCGAGAAAGAGATTGTGACTAATGAGTTGAAGCTTTCCAATTACCATTGGCTCTTTGGTTATCTCCTGAGGCATCAATGATAACCTTCTTGCTTGGTTTCCCATCGTAAGTCTTAGCGATCCCCTCCATCGCATAGACTCTGTCCATACCCTGAATGACTTTGCCAAAGGCAACATGCTCGCCATCCAACCTGGAATCCCATTAATGGAGCACAAATATGGTTTTGCACATTTATCTCTTAAATTAGGTGAGTTCTTGTAAAAGTTTAGGTAGACCTTCACCAGCTTGCATTGACTGTCGTTATGAAGAATTGGGACCCATTAGTGTTGGGACCTGAGTTTGCCATGGAAACGATACCTGGAATAGAAAGCAACACTGAGGCAACCAAGGATCATGAACTCAACAAGGGACGCAGTTTAGCAAGCATGCTACACAAACGACACAGCTTTTTAAGCAGACTCCATACGATACATGCTTCTGAGCTACCTCGGCTTTGTGGGCTGCAATGTAGGTTTATATTTTCATGGAACATGTCCCAATAGATTTAAAGTATAGAAACACTACCCTTCAACAAGATGGACAGCATTTGAAGAGGAAGAGGTGTAAAGCAGGAGATTCAATCTCTCATAGTTGCAAGACAAATAGTTTGTGCTTAGAAAAATAGTGTGAAAAGGCATGATTCAATCTCTCATAGCATGATGGACAGCATTTGAAAACACAGAGGTGAAAAGGCAGCCTTATAATTCCCCTGGAAGATCGAAAAAAGACAAAATAGTTTGAAAATAAACAAGGAATATGACATGGCTGTTGTGCTTAGATTTGATGAAAAACTGTGATTAGGATCCCAACAATTGAGACGTGTGTGATGTACATGATATCTTAGAGCTACTATTTGACATGCGCAATGCACGTGATAAATGTAAGGAGAATGTATCTGATTAATTGCCATGATCCCATCAACTGATGAAATGTCTCAAGTAATATTTTCTTATTTCCTAACGTGGTTGTTATATCAATTAAGGTTATTTTAGTAAGTTTTTAAATTTTTTTGTCATAGCATTGGAGTCTTATTTATGGTCGATGATTTGATTGATATTTTTTGAAGTTATGTATTAAAATATTGGATAAAAATAAACTGTAAGAGAGTAAGCAAAAGTTTTTCAAACTATTAGATATAACGGTAATTTATCACTAATTCTAGAAGAATTTTTGTAATTTATTTTTTAAAATTATATAATAAAAATTATATATCTTTTCAATTATATATCTAGTTAAATATTATTTTATTTTTTGAGTAAAATATTTTTCTTGATCTCTTTCTCGAGCATACTTCACTTGATTCTCTTAAATAAACACAACAAAACTAAGACTACCGCATTTTAAGTTGAGACATATGATTAATTTGAGCATTCATATGGTGAATAGAGAACTCAATATGAACCGAAGTTTATTTTAGTTATATATAATACATAATAAACTAGCATATAACTCATGAAATATGCAAGGTAAATTTTTTTTCCTTTTTCCATGAAATACCATGTAACAATGTAATATATTATAATAAATAGAAGGCTTTAAGAGACAAGTTTCTACCACACATTAAATAATGAATTTTAATGATTGCCTTGTAAGAACTCTCATCATTAATGAACTTTAATAATTACCAAGGAAAATTTTCATTATTAATACTACTGTTGTTAATACCAATGTCGAAATAAATGATTCTACATAATGCAAAAACTCTCATCATTAATACCAATTTCTTTAATATTGACCTCACTCAATGAGTGGCGCACATTTTTTTCCCTATTTTTTTAGTAATTTTTGAAATTCAATATGATAATGTAACAAATTTAAATAGAAGTTTTTAATAACCTAAATTTTGTTTCACATTAGGTAATGGATTTTAGTAGTGATCGAGCACATTAATATTTGTTGCATATTAAGTGATGGAGCACATTTAATGGATTTTAATTCTATTGTCATTAATATTTGATCAAGCATATTAATAAATTATAATGATGGTTGAGTATATTAAGATTGGTGTCGTTAATACTAGCATCCATATCAGGAGTCCTGTACTGAGCCTCTATTTTAGAGGAGATAATAATCCATTTCATTAGACAAATATTGCACGCACACATTATATACTAATCCATTTCATTAGACAAATATTGCGCGCATGCATTATATACTAATCCATGGCGTCAGATAAATAATAACCACTCAAGTTCCCCAGGGACAAAAGAAGAAAGAACGAAGGTTGGCACTCGCTTTTTTTTAAACTATTTTTTGAACTCAATATGACAGTGTAAGAAATTATAATAAATAAAATATGTTAATAACCTGATTTATGTTGTACATTTAGTAATAAATTTATAATGGCCAAGCACACTAAGACTGTTATCATTAATGTTTATTGCATATTAAATAATAAACTTTATTAATGACCGAGATACCACTACTACTCTTACAGTGTATGAAGAGCTGAAGAGCTTTACACAAGCTGAATATCTATTATATATATATATATATATATATATATATACTATTTCAAAAAGGTTTGCTTGGTGAAAGCTTGATATATATATATATATATATATATATATATATATTTAAATATTATTTCAAAAGGTTTGCTTGGTGAAAGCTTGCAAGGCTAGCTGCATGCAAACATAAATTATTTAACGGTCAAATTAGGAAGCGTCCAAGCGTTGTATACCAATCCACGAGAGTTCCCCCGAGAGAGAGAGAGAGAACGAATGGGGGTTAGCATTCTCTATAAAGAGAACATATGAACGAGGCATGGTGAACCATAAACAAAAGACTAGCAGCGCGCTCCTTGTGAGCGAACCATAAATGAAAGACTAGCAGTGCGCTCCTTGTGATCTCAGCCCTTCGATCTCTTCGAGAATTCCGCCGGCACCCGTCAACCATCTCCCCCATCATATCATCAACTTCTTCATGCTCCCAAGCCGCTCCTCCTTTAAGCTTTCCGCTCTCCTATATGAACACAAGCAGAGACTTGGATATAACGGACACTTCACAAACACAGCAAGCAACTTGCCAATGAGTGGGAGCATGAGAGGCTTGTCCCATGGTTTCTTTGCTCTATTTCTGAAACTTCTACCTTGGTTGATCTTGCCCTCACACCTTCTTGCTGCATCCTATGGTCAGTTTCTCTCTCGCTCTCTCTCTCATCTTATGTTTGATTGGCATTGACACGACATCATGTTGTATATTTCGTTGCACTGCAGAGGGACCGTGGTACGATTTTTCTGCTTATACCGAGGTATTTGTTATTGCCTTCGGCACTTCGTGATCTTTGGCTCGATATGTTCATTGGTAGTATCGGTTTATTGGCAGTGATATGTATCCGGGCCGAGCCCATCGTGTGCTACTTCTTTTATGCCCAAATGAGGGCAGACCGAATCCAATGCGAATAGAAAGTCTAAATATCAAACAAACTATTCTGTTGCCACCAAGATAGTAGCACAGATGGAACGGGGCGTTGGCTTCCACCAGGATGGTCCAGGTTCAAAATGCTCCAGCGTCGATTAAATTTGGGGACCGGATGCCCCACGCCTGGACGCTGCTGGTGGGAGTGCTACTGGTCCGCTAATACCGATGTGACGCTGGGATGACGTACTCCCACATGGGTGACGAGCCCAGTGGAGGAAGCCCATAAGTTGGAGGGGGTACGCAGAAATTTACGACATGCATCGAACATTTTCTAGTGTAAGGAAGATTCAGTGGGGGCTGCTACGCGGGTGAGGCTCGCCTCTCCCCCTCCCCTCCTATCTTTGACCAAAAAAAAAAAAAACAAACTACTCTGTTCCAATAGGAACGCGCCGTGGCAAGGCTGGTGGGGTAGGGTAGAGCTGCCCCTTGTGCCCGATGCTCTGAGGAATGGTCACGAAATTAAGGTCCATGTCTTGAACGTGGATCCCATGCAGTGTGCGGCCGCACCGTGGAGTGCTGTGTAGTTCTCTATGACCATTACCAGAAAATAGATGACTATCAAAATCTAACAATCTATAAAGACATACCATACTATATGGTGCATATTGTTTGATGGCTATCTATTTTTTAATCGTAACTATTGAAGGTTGCACAATATTCTGTAGTGAGGCAGGGAATCTTGGTTGCCCTGTCTTACTAAATGTTTTCTTTTTCTTTTTTTGTTTTTTTGATGTGGATACATCGGCCAATTGATGGATGGATCCCAGATTTCTATTTAATAAAGCTCTTTGATCTCACAGAAGTCTCCACGACACTTGACATCGATTTCATCTGCTAATATTTCAGTGCAAACCAGACCCTGAGCCTCCTCTTTACAATGGTGGGATCCTACAATCCGAGAATGGGGAGATTCCAATGGCATACGATACGACGGAGCCAGGAGCTCACCGACCGGCATTTGTGCTGGGCAACCTAACCGAGACCACAAGATACAGCTTCTCATGTGAGTCTCCAGCAACTTCACTCCTCATATATAGATGGTCCTGTCATGCTCTGCCAGATACTAGAATGGAGAGCCTGGTCTTATTACTGATACATTCATTACTTGTTTATCTTTTTTTTGGAAATTCTATTACTTGTTTATCAAACAAAGTCTTTGAAGTTCGAGGCACTGAAAAATCCCACACAATTATGTGATTCATATTAAGCATTACATTCTAGAGGCCTTTATCTGAATGCACATAAATAATCCACCCTTCTGTCAACTTTGCTCGATTTCCATAGGCGAGTGAACGTATTACATACTATGCTTGTCAATTTTGGCAAATCGTATTAGCTACCATGTCGAGCGAGAGTTCTTCACTCCGTAGTCGCAAAATACCCCAGAATTTTCATTTAGGTGATTCATCTTCGGCAGGTTGGGTGCAAATCCAAGGAACTGATTCAGCTCTCATAAGAGCAGTGTTAGCAACGGATGATTCGAAATTTAGATGCGTAGGAACAACAACGGCACAAAATGGCTGCTGGTCTTTTCTCAAGGGTGGCTTCATCCTCGATGCGTCCTCCAAAACCTCAGTACTTTTCCTTCAGGTGCCTTCAACTTTGACACTTTGGCATGCAACGTAACAACGATCCTGATTGCTCCCGAGTTAATTAACCGCACAAGTTCCACTTCTTTTTAAATTCAGAACACTACCAATGAGGTCGATGGGATCGAGATCTTGGTGGCAAGTGCTTCACTGCAGCCATTCTCGGTCGAGCAATGGGAGATGCACCAGCAAGACAACATCAGAACAGTACTCCCTGCTGCTTTCTATTGCTCTGTTCTTGAATATTGTAGCATTTTTAGGCCAAGGTTTCTCTTCACATCATGCAGTTGAAATCTCTAACAATGGCAGCGCTTTATCTGGGCAGAAAAGGAAGCGCATGGTGGTCATCCATGTGTCAGATACACAGGGAAATCGAGTGATCGGAGCATCCGTATCGGTACAGCAGCTCGCAAAAGACTTCCCATTTGGCTCTGCTATAGCCAGCACCATCGTAGGAAATTTACCTTATCAGGTTTACAATCTTTTGCACAACTTTAGTCTCTTTGCATTTCTACTACCGAAGTGCTCAAGAAGTATTTTGATCCAATATTGTTTTCTACTAAAACATATGTCGCTGCAAGGCTTGGTTTCTGGAGCGATTCAATGCGGCAGTCTTCGAGAACGAGCTTAAATGGTACACGACAGAGCCCCAACCAGGGAAGCTCAATTACACTCTAGCTGACGAGATGCTGGAATTCATCAGGGCCAACAAGGTTGTGGCGCGTGGCCATAACATATTCTGGGAGAACCCAAGCGTCACCCCATCTTGGGTTCGCAACCTCACCGGCGACGACCTCCGATCAGCTGCGAAGTCTCGCATCCAGAGCTTGATGTCCAGGTACAAGGGGGAGTTTGTTCATTGGGACGTCAACAACGAGATGCTGCACTTCGATTTCTACGAGCAACGGCTTGGACCCAATGCTTCTTTGGAATTCTTTGGCACGGCCCAACAAGCTGACCCCCTTGCTACTATGTTCATGAATGAATTCAATGTCCTGGAGACGTGTGATGATGTGAACTCAACGGTGGATTCCTATATATCAAGACTAAGGGAGCTGAAGGAAGCAGGAGCCGTATTGCAAGGAATCGGATTGGAGGGGCATTTCTTCACCAAGCCAAACCTGCCTCTGATGAGAGCTGTGCTGGATAAATTGGCTACTTTAGACCTTCCCATTTGGTTAACGGAGGTCGACATAAACCACATATTTGATCATCAAACACAGGTGAGAGGTTTCTCTTCATGTCTTAATATAGATTGCAACTATAAGCTCTTTTTGTTTTTTTTTTCATGTCTTAAACGTAGACTATGTTTTAGCATCGATCTGATCTTGTGTTCTTCAAATCTTCTGCAGGCTATATATCTTGAGGAGGTGCTGAGAGAAGGATTCTCCTATCCATTTGTGAATGGAATAATGTTATGGACAGCACTGCATCCATATGGGTGCTACGAAATGTGCCTCACAGACGAGGACTTTCACAACCTCCCTTCTGGAGACGTTGTGGACAGGCTCTTACAGGAATGGGAAACAAAAGAAACAGCGGGGGTGACGGATGACCATGGTTTGTATACCTTCAGTGGATTTCTGGGAGAGTACAAGGTCTCTGTGAGTTACGCTAACAAATCGACAGAGACGACATTTTCCTTGGGTCGAGGAGACGAGACAAAGCATTTGAACGTTCAGCTCTGAGAATTCTTTCCTCCTAGCAACTAATGATCCAAATGGCGTATGGGAAGCCAATGTTTCCGATGCATCAGTGTCCTCGTGCTCGCATTTTCAAGTGGCAGTGGGATAATGACAAGCCCGCCGTAGGCAAATTTGCTGTACAATGCTGGACCTAATAGGTTTTTAAAAATTGAGACTCTGTTCAGCCATGTAGCTAATTGTTCATTGCACCGGGGCATTTGCACATGCAAAGGGCAAGCGGATGATTCATGTTATAAACAATACATGCCGCAATTTGTGATTCTTTTTCCCCTCAAGTCAAGTATGATATGGGAGGACCCATGTCGAACACTTGGGGAAATATATTTTGTGATTCGAGAACTCCTCCCATCTGAAGATGAGTGCATATACTGTGCTGCAGTAGTTTAGTTTGTTGTCCTTGAATTGATTCTTTATCTCTTCTCTCTGAATTTAACCTGCAAAGGGGAAGTTCCCACCATTAATTATCATCAAAAAGGACTAAGAGAAAGACCGTTTTTGTTACTATGCCTGAAGATATTATGCTAATGCTTTCACTATGATTTGAGCCCCCCTCCCCCAAGCATAGCGGTCAGCTTCTTGTTATGGTAACGAGCCTTTCTCCATGAACTTTTTAACTTGCAGAGGAAGCTAAACACATGGAAAAATTGAAAAGAAAAGCTTGTTGAAAAAGACAAAATCTTTCTTATTAACTCTTTGATGAATTAAAAAGATTAAAAATTGATGCGTCGAAACTTCTTGATTGTTATTTGACATGCAGCTTAATGTGTCATACATAATTTTATATTGCATGATACAAAAATTGCATTGAACAGCCATATTTGTGCACCGACAATTGACATACAGTTATTTTACATTGATTTACTGAACTAATGAATAAGATTGACATGATGGAATCTACTATTAGCGCTGATTTGACAAATAAATGAACATGCATTAACATTTTGCTGAACATAAACTCCATCTCTTTGATTTTGAGACCGGATCCATGCTTTAGGGCATGATCTGGTGTTCGAAAACAAAGACTCGGGCTAAATCATGTTCCCTGCCGAAACATATTGAAATTGCCCTTGATTTAGGATTGGAGTTCTGCAAATATATACAAATACAAAAGGGGTAAGGAAGGCACCACCTAGCTAGAGGCAATGTTCTAGCTTCTCATGAATGTTTTACCTCCTAGTGAACTATCTTGAAAGGCACATGTCTTCATCATGAGAAACTCTTTACCACTTCTTGCTGCAATTCCCACCTTGAAGTGGTGAGGAAAATAATGAATAGCTTTTAAAGAGGTCCCAATCAGCACTAAACAATTCAGGCACATTATGGTCCTTGTGCATTTTCAGATCAAATGTGTAAATTTTTAATTTATATGCTACGGCATGCGAACACCTTATCTTCTCCAATATCTCCAATTTATTCTCAATCCATACTTGATTTATAAATGGGATGCCTCCAAAGAAATTGAGTTTTAGTTTTCAAACATTTAATTGTTCTCAATCTTAACCAGCAATTCGGAATGTCATTCGCATGCTACAATTCATACTTGCAGGGAAGTCATCCAACCCTCTGCCCCCTCCTCTCCCTTATGTACATACCTACGCTTGTCCGTATTTACGATATATTACGCATCATGTAAATGCGTGCACGTATAGACATGCATGTGTCAAAGGGATGGTTGTAAAGCTTTATTGTTCACAGGATAACTTTGTTAGAATAACCTGGTATTGAAATTCATGGTGATCAGCAATCTGCATCTGCCATCATGATGACCTTTGTTCAAACCACCTAGAGACCAGTTTAGAGATGTTTTGGAAACTCAATTATCTCTTCATCAATTGGTCACAAAATGAATAGCTAGCTTTTCAAAAAACAGTAAAGTTTTTCTTTCAGAAACTCCATGGATTTTGGCACTAGGACTTAACTATGTTAGTTGCACACTTAAGCATAAGCAGATATGGAAGAGAAGTTTTACGCCAAAGAAAGCAGGTCTGTGTTCGTTTTCTAAATCTTCTTTAACTGTTAACTGCTATGTTTTCAACTTAATAGGATTTTTGACTGAAACAAGCTTTATTATCAAGGTCCAAAAGTGTAATTGAACCTGGATGAGGCCATGGATTAGCTGGATTGGTTATTGCTGTAGGCTCAGATGCATGCAAGGTAGTAATTTCTGATGGAAATCCACAAGTTGTTGATTGAATCCTATCCAGCAAGGTAATACTTCATATTCTTTTATAGTTAAGTAGCATTTATGGTTATTTCCATCAAAATGCACAATTGTACTTATAAAGTTATATAATCTGTTGCTTACCTGAACTTTGCAGGTGCTGTAGTAGGATAAGTCTCTCTGGAGTCTGTTTTAATAAATATCATCATAACAGTAGTCTATAATAACATGAGTGTACATCTATCATAAAGATTGTTGCTACTGGCTGAAGCCCATAAGATGATCATTAAACACCATTTAGCTAAGAATTTTCTTCACTTTTGAATTGTAAGGCTGCTAGTTTATGTGTTGATTGCATTTTAGCAACACAATCCCAGAGCAGGAAGCAGCACAAACAAAAAAATCTCAGACCATACAGATGACCATCTTCCCTCGAGGGGGTCGCAAGACAAATAGTTGAATAAATAAATAAAAAGAAAAGTAAAAGACAGAAATTTGGACAAATTTAGTGGTGTCGGATAAGATCAGTGTGTAAACATTATTATTCACACCATGAGCCTGTTAATTTTGCTTGCCTTGGATGGCAGTATGAGATCTCCTCGAGGCTGGATATTGGAATTGCTATACTAGGTTCACATTTCTTAGAAAATTGTACTGTGCATTGCATGAGGTACTGAAGTCCTAGTAGTATGTTGATTACTCTATTTCATGCCAAGGTTTAATTTAGACTTCCTAGCGATCCCTTCTGTTGCTGCTTGTACATAAAGAGACGGCGACTCCCATGCAGTAACTATGGCTCTTGATCTAGTTAGAATCACAGTTTGCCACTCTGGGAAGCTTATTGTTGTGCCTATCTGTAATTCTTTTCATTATTACATAAACATGTTTCTTGAGGACATGCATGAGTGGTCCTTGCAATTATTCTTCCTTGTTGATGTCACATTGCTTTGCCACTTATGACTGGTCCTTGCACCTTGAACTTTCAAAGCAGCAGATGATTCCCTATCCTCTGGCCTTGCACAACGATCGCATATTAAAAGTTTATTAAGCGGCCGTCCGGAGACATTAGGCCAAAAGGAAGTGGTGCACAGGCATGCTAAGCATAGCCAAATAACAATATGTAGCAAGTATTGTAGTTCAAGTAGCATCAAGGTGATTGAGGAATGTGATAGGTGCTTTGTTATTTTTCAATGATACACTTCTAACGCCCTTGTGCATTGAAATCAACCGTGAGTTGCTTGGCACAGAAGGAATTGGAATCTTGTGGGGCAAGTGCCATTATTTCAAATGCTAGGTTTTGTTTCTCTCAACAACTTAATGGAATTCCCTCATCATATCGAACATAAAACATAGTTTATGAATGTCTGCAACTGATTTTGGAATCCGATCTAGAGATAGCGTAGATTTAGGATGCTAGTGTTGCATTGTTTGGTGTGGCATCACTTTCACTATGTGGTCGCTTTGATATGCTTGATGATCCTTTAGTGGAGTTAATTGCTATCGATGATCCCTTTGAATTCCTTTCTTATTGATGCACAATAGCAACAGCGGAGAGTCCTTTTGCCCCTTCTTGTATGACATGCACTCAGGCAAATGGTTGTTAAGAAGACTTCAGCAGTTCATCTATGCCGGTGATGCTCTGAAAGGGTACACATAAAGCTTTAAGAGGGAGAAACTAACAACATGGTAAAAGAAAATGCGTAGTTCCACTTTCACTATGCTAAGCAAACTATAATTCTCTCTGCTGGTCGGGTGAAGTAAGTACTTGTTCGGTTTGACGCCCACCCTATATTGATAGATGCCACAAGTTAGAACATGTTCTAAACTCTTTTCCTAGGCAGCAAACAGAAAATAAATAAATAAAAATTTAAACTAAATTTTTGGTCGCCGGGACTTGAGCCCTAGGTCTCTTGGGTGAGAGCCCGGTGTCCCAATCCCAACTAGGGGTGTCAGTTGGGTCAGGTTAGATTGAATACATAGTAGATCAAAAATCTATCAACTTGAATCTAAACTATTAATTAAACGAGTCAAAAGTCCGCTTCCGAATCGGACTATTTAACTAAATAGATAATCCAATCTGATTTATAATAGGTTGAAACAACTCAAACGAGTCAAATAGTTAAGCATTGTCAACCCTAATTCCAACTCATGGCTTCACCAACTGGAAATACGCTGCAACAAAAGAGAAAACTAACTTATTCCTTGTCATGTGAAATCACATGATGGTAGGACTCAGAAAAAGGGCTTTCTGTCTGCTAAAGTTTTTTCTTTTGGTCTCCGGTACAGTAGCAAGGTAGGTTAGTATAACACTATCAGCTACTAAAGTATCGTTTCTTCGATTGTTTCTAAACCCTCGCAGGCCTCCAGTGCACACAAGTTGGGACAGCAGAGTCGAGCACCACACGAAGCTGCTGCCAAATAAGAATAAGAATCCCCCCCTATCCGGAGTCCTTTGAGGCTACTTGCCCGAGCTTTTCCTGGGTTTCTTTCACTTTATCAGTATTCTCTTTTTTCTCTTACTTGCATATTGCTGGGGACTTTGGCAAAAGGCTAGAAAACTGTGTCCTTGAGGTTGCTTTTGAGTATTAGACTCTTTTGAAGGCCAGCATCTGCAAGTGATTGAGAGCATAAACTTAGAGGCAAGCATGTGAATACATTTGGGGATAAAGCAGATTGGGTGGGAGAGCTGTTCCCTTGTGGATGGTGGCAATTTTAGGATGAGGAAATATGGATAGACAACATAGTACCTCATAAGGTAACGAAAGCAGCGACTTCCATGTCTCGGTGCCCAACTCTATTTTGCTTAGGCTAAGAACAATATCAGGCTGTGCTCAGAAAAAAAAAACACCTTTTTTTTTTGTTGTTTTTAGATACAAATGAAGAGGATGCAAAGTTCCCAAAACAACAAAATAAGCAGTTACAGAGTAATCCAATTCTTGATGGATGCTAAAGTCAACCTGACATGCCTGAACAGCTTACTGATCTGCTGCATAATTTCCTTCCCATATATGTCATACCTCAAAACCCCTACCCGGGTTGGCCACCTCACACGGCTGCATAACCCCCCTAGAGCAAGACCGAATATGCAATGCTTGAAATTTTTTTATAATCTCAATATCCATGAACAAAAATTATTTCATTTCATAACAAGTAAAAAGCTTGTATAGAATTAAAAAATTATTCATCCAACCAGAAACAATTATGCTCATTCCATTCATCCATTTTTCCTGCGATCTTAATCATAGCCAAGCAACTATAATGAAGTACTAAACAACCTGCAACTTACAACTCTTAAAAAAAAAAGAGAAAGGAGGTTGTGACTTGTGAGCTTTACAGCCTAATAAAAATAGCTGCAAATTTGCACCAATATAATAATATAGTTTGAAAATAGCAATAAGCGACGCCAAAATGAAAATATAAATTATGAAACCTCTTTTCAAATATCTAATATAATTCAATTAAACCAACAAATATCCACATACACATGCATAAAATATCCGGCTTGTCAAAAGAGATAAACATCATAAATACGAACAAAGATCCTCTATTGGGGTTAACCTTGGTCTACAAAGAAAACATCTAGGACCCTCCTACTGGATTTATTAAACCATGCAAAGAGAGAGAAAGAGAGGAAGAGAAAACAAAGAGAGAGATGAAAGAAAAAAAGAGAGGAAGGAGAGAGGAGAGAGAAAGTTGAGAGGGCTCTCTTCTTCTTATCCAAAATAGGGGAAGATCCCATCTCTCTCTCTCTCTACTTTTCTCCAATCAAGGATAACGCCCACCAAGGCAGCCCAGCCAGCCCCGGCGACGGTGGCCATGGGCGGCCTTGAGCTGCGGCACCACTGGCGATAATGGTCGGCCAGTGGGAGAAAGAAGAGAGGAAAACGAATCACAAAGTGCACGGGATGATCAACATCAATCTCGGCCTAAATCATGGCTGATTTTGCAGACCAATGGTCACACGATCTCAAAGGTCTTCGGAGATGGCAAAGCTCGACCTATTCCAATGGTCGGTGGCAGTGAATAAGGGAAGAAAATAACTGAAATAGAGCATCCTATTTTAGATTGAAAACTCGGCGATTTGCCGGCCCAAATAAAGATAGCAACAGCTACAAAACTAGAAAAAGAAATTGAAGGAGACGTAGGGCAATTACGTTAGTTCGGCGAGGTGGTCCAATGGAAGAGAACCTTGGGATTGGCAGCTATTCCTCGGGGGATAGTTGTGGTGTTCAATGAAGGAGGAGGATCTTTAATAGATGAGTCCCAGAGTTTTAGATGAACTCGAATTGCCCTGGGAGTCTCTGATTCTGCCGAGATCGAGGGAGGAAGAAGACTCCAACCGAAGTCTCTTCTCTACCTGCTTTGTGCCACAGAGCGTGATTTTTCTGAGGCTTGGCCTCTTCGGGCTGGGCTGCTACAATATATGAGTAACTTTGGTTTCGCAAATAGAAGCCATCCACGTGTTAATATACTACAACAATGGAAAGTTTGCATATTTAGAGGAAGAAGGATTAGTAATCCAACTTATTACTCTTGTGGAGTCTCCCTCTATCTATAACTGCTGAGCTTCCAGCTTATGTACAGCAATTTGTATACCATTGCAGACAGCGGCAAGTTCAGCAAAAGCCACTGAACAACACAAACGCTTACCACCAGCTGTAATCAACTTCCCCTGAAAATCACGGATTATGAAAGTAGACCCTGCAACATTAGCTTGAACTTGAGCCATCAAAGTTAAGTTTCAATACTCCAAGGGATGGGTGCAGCCAAGAAACAGATATAGTATTTGCTGAGTTAACAAGGGTTATTCAAGACACTACTCTGGTACCTTGGTTGAGCATGAAACAAAGATTTTTGCTGGATCTGAAACATATAACAAGGTTTATTCGAAACACTACTCTATTACCTTGGTCGAGCATGAAACAAAGATTTTTGCTGGATCTGAAACATATCCACTAAAAACACAATAGAAGACTGAAACAGCCTCTCATTTCTAGTATTCCAAAGCAACCAAGTAAAATGGGCAACTAAGGCTCATTGCTGCAGTCCCATATTAGGTACAAACCAATCCGTAGCCATACTAGTTACTATGAGAGCAAACCGAGGATTACAAACACATTCCATGATCCACCGTATAAACCTGCGATGAAAGCCAAAATGGATGAGGAATTGAGATAAGTAGTGCCAAAGAACTTTATCATATCCTGAAACAAATGCATATTAATGACTTGATCTCTAATATATCTAACACAGCTAACCTTGGCGCATATACCTGGCCTCATGAAAAAAAAGAAAAAGTATGTCTTTTTAATCATATATTAGTTGCCCTATGTTTAACTAGTCTCATTATTCTTTCTCGGTCTTGATTCGTTCTTTTCTCCAATCTCATATCACCCTTCCTCAAAATGAGTTTCTCGCATTCATTTGTTTTATAAACCCTCTCTTAAGGAATAAATTACAGCACACAAATAACACAAGAAACAAGAATGGACAAAGGCCCGTGACAAGTAGCAGAGCTAACATATATCAAGTACAATTTGCTATAAGATGTGACTAGTGCTGTCCCTAGCATAATGTACTAGTGCCTAACAGACAATAGTGCACTCAACAAAATTGGACTACGATAAATGCTTCAAGAGTTATAATTAGATTAGTTACATAAAACATATGGTTATGGCTTTTTCCTTCCTTTTCTTATCCTCTTTCTAGATATTCAAAATAAACAAGTTATCTAAAAATCTGATAGCTACTAATTTATTCAATTTCATTTTGCATCATGTGGTCATAAAGTGAAGGTTTTGCACTTTGCTGGTATAGTCGTAAGGGGGAAAAGGTAGTCTTTTTATAAATAATGCGAACCTTTGCAAGCTTGCAAAGATACTTAATGTTACGGTAAATGATTAATTGGGATCCTATGTTTGGATGACTAATATTGTTACCTCATATCATTAAAAAAAAAAGCATGGGAGCCGTGAAACTAGTTTATATTTTAACTTTGTTGTCTCCATCTGCTCGCGTTATGGATATGCAGCGGCTCTATTTTCTGCTTCTAAACCAAGATTTCTAGCGTGGACGGTAACTGCTGACCTTGACTGCGACTTCACACCAAGCATCACGTTGGCTCCGTCTAATTAAGTAATGGTCCCCGAAGCTGATGATATAGATATTCTTGCATGAACAAATAAAAGATACATAGGTATTCTTGCACTTTGAATTGAAGCGTAGATAAATGTTCCAAATCGCATGGTCAAATGCTTCAGTATGTCTCAGAAATAATCCGAGAAATTTTATTCTATACCGCATGCACCAACATGACCATCTACCATATCAATCATCTAATCTTATTTCTATGGGCCAATTTTAAAGACGAACATATGATCAATAGAATTTATAGGAAAAAAATAAAGTGATTGACATGGTGCACGATCACATGGCACATACGGTGTACGGTATAATTCGAGGAAAGCAACCTCTGCTTTAAATCTCTTCGTTGATAGACAATAGGTAAAGAATGGTGTTTTGCTTCCAAAAAAAAACTACTAATTTAGTTGGTTGGCCATGCATTACTTTGCTTGATAATAACAGAAAATTAAAGATCCGAAAATATCGCAATCATTGCGTCCTCTTCTTTTTCTTTCCCCTTTCGTCATTTTCATGCGCTTCTTGGACGGTACTCGAGTTCTCCATCACCATAATTGCGTCGCAAATGAATCCTTTTTACATTTCTCCTACTTAATTACTGCTTATAAGTGTAGCAATAACAATTTATTTTTTGGTTAGGCTGTGATTTGATAAAAAAATATTACTTCGAAAATAAAATGTTAAGATCTTTGTTCAAATAAGAACTTTATTTAATTGTTATTCTATTATTTCAACGGATATCCCACTTTTACCCACATTGAATTATCTTACATCAATGTTTCTGTGAATATTTAAATATGTAAATTTAAAAATTATACTATTATCCACTAACAATTGGCATTTAAGATGAAGTATAGCCAAGATCTTATTTAATTGTACGTCACTATTATTTGAAATGCAATAAATTTTTTGGTACCTGGGCACTTCTATTTTTTTCTCGCGTAAGTGTTGGATTAGATTGTCGAGAGATAATTTAGGACTCTATGGAGAAAAACATTAGAAAGTGAATCAATAAAATAAAAGATTTAAAAATTATAATTAAAAAATATGGTTAAAATTATAACATTATATTATATATAAAAATATGTATAGCCGATTAGATTTACGAGCTTTTGAGTCGAATATTGTGCCGCTTGAGCTCGATTGGAGCTCGCTAATAGTAAAGTCGAGTCGAGTTTGAGCAACTCACGAGTAGCTTGCCTCATTTATATCTCTAATCTAAGCAAATGATAACTAAAAAATTATATTATTATTCTATTCTAAAGAATGCTAAAGATCATCTATACTGTCGCCGCTCGCTTCACCATATATGTGAAAGCCACCATCAGAATAGAATATAAGGCTTTTGACTAACGCTCTTCTATTTTTGGTCTATTGCATGAATCTTCTATTATCATCCAGCAAAAGCTACATGATAATATAGCACAAGCTATGTTGGCCTTCCTTAGAATCAAAAGAGCAAAAGAAAATGCAGCACAAGCTGAATTGGCTGATCTGTAGGAGAATCTCCTTAGAGAGCCGTTATAATACTTGTCAACCGAAAAAAGAAAAAAGAAAAGAAAAAGAGCCGTTATAACGGGATAACGGCTATTAATGAACCGTGGGCATGCTCTCCGAGATATCTGCCATGATAATATCTCCCATTGTTTAATATGAAAAAGGCCCACTCGGTCTGACGATTTTTCTCACCTAGCTATCTATCGCAAGTTCCTAAGCGGCCAACTTTATTATTGCCCCAAGACAAACTCATTAGTGGTGCCAACTTTTTTTTTAAAAAAAAAAAAGTTTTTCAACAGTCACCTCACATTCTTTCTTGCTCACTCTTGCCTAAACAAGAAATTATATAAAACAGGGAAGAGACATTAAACCCTGACAGCTGACCTACCAATAGCCCTACTTCTTTGCCGTTCTGGAGACGAAAAGCAGCACCGACGGCGTTCCTTTCGTGTGTGCACAGTTCCAGGCTATCTAGAAGTTGGGTTCCAATAACTTTTATCAAAAACAAACAAGCCTTTTTATTTTTCCCGGTCGAGTTACCTAAAATAAAAAAAAAAATACCTAAGACATCTGACAACTGCATTTCCCAGCTAAGCTGGATTCAAAACACCTAAGACATCTGACAACTGCATTGAAAAATATTGACTTACAAAAATTTGGAGCCATTAATTCATCATACAAGTTAAGTTTTCACTAAATCTGCTAATTGATTTGCAATTAGTAGCTCAAAAAGATAATTGACGCTATAAGGAAAACATATACATAGCTCCGGGCCTTTTGCAAGCAAAAATAAAGTTAGGGGGGATGAAAAGTGCAGTTTAGCTGCTACAGAAGTCTATAAGGGAGATCATTGCATCCAGCCACCAAAGCGTCCCACTGAAGCAAAGTAACGAGAGGTCCAGCTCACCACCATCATCATCCTAGTCACTAAAGTTAATAAAACTATTCTTTTCCTCCGCTCTTTAGAGAAAAAAAAGGAATTAAAGAGTAAAAAGCCATCCCACATAATTCCTAGATCCCAAACACCCCCCGTGATCATCAAAACAACCATATGAATTAACGAGCATTCAAATGAAATCTATAAAATACAATACAAAACCATTGGGTTACATCACTTGGCTTCAGTCAAACTTCCATTCCTTGAGAAGGATGAGAACAGCCTTGGGTCGCCACAAGGCTTTTTCTGTTTGGAACTTGGAAGGCGACCACCTATTCCTTTCTGTGTCTTTTTTTTGTTTTTTAACCAGTCCTCTGAAGTGGGAGAGAAAGCAGTGTACAAAAAAAAAGGACTGGAAGAATTTTGAATGCTATAGCAACAATAGGATGAAAGCCGTGGTGGAGAGGATCAGCAAGGATTGGTGGAGGAAAGAAACCCTCGTTTTGGTGTTAGGAGCAGCCCCGGCGGCCAGACTTGCAAGCCAAGAGTCGTCTTCCAATACCACCCCTCCAGTTCTCGGAGTTGGATAATCTCTAGAGGATTTCTGACTGTTTTGGCTGTCAAAAAACAGAAATTAGTAAGTTAGGCTTGATCAATATATTGGTTGTGTCTAATTTTAATAAATCAACAGTTAGGGCAATGACATTGAAGAAAAAAAAAATTAAGTCCAGTTTACTTAGAGTGCTGAAGAGCTAACATTACAAAACCTTCTATTAACGGGATCGAGTTAAGGGAAGGAAAGCAAGAAATTTAATTTAATAAGCTAGTAGTTAAGGCAGTGATGTTAAAATTGACTGAAGAGGACCTTTCCAATTATCTTGGCTGATTAATGAAATCAATCACCAAACAAGAACTTCTATCTAAAAAAGTAAAAAGTGTGTTAAGGAGTAGAGTTAATTTACTGAGCTACCAGTTAACGCAGTGATACTTAAATAAAACAAAGTCCATCTTTCCAATTTACATGGCCGAATAATGAACTCAACACACCCCGATGAAACCAAAGAAGAGCTTCGAAACGGGTGCGTGGGAACAGAGCAAAGTAAAAGAGAACAAGAAAGCAGAACAAAGCGGAGAAGACATCATTGTTTCTCTTTTTTTTTACTTTGTTATTTTCCTCTTCTCTTAGCTCTGTGAAAAAGAAAAGGCAACAGTTTGCCAATTTGCCAAAAAAAAAAAAGCGAGAACCAAAAAAAAAAAGTATGCAAAAGAACCACCATTTGTGCAAGCAAGTATCCAACTTGGCAACTAGTCGTTAGAGATACCAGCTTTCCACCATAAAATTCCGTCAGAAGAAAACTTCCACCATAAAAACTTATCAAGAAAACCCAAAATCATAAAACTCACTCCGAGTTCCAGTCCACTACACCATCCAAAAGTTAGTGAAAGGCACTTCAAAAAAAACCACAAAAATATTTCTATCTAGCACCATTCTATACCTCTCAATTGCGACATCAATTTGCAAAAGAGCACCTAACAAATACGAAATTCAAACACGGACAAATGAGAATCAAATTTACCTCATAAAAGCCTAGGAACCTGAAAGCAGAAAACCATCCATGCAAAAGATCGGTATGCTAGCGTACCTGGGTGCCGAATCCGGGCAGAAGGTGACGGTATAGTCGGCGCCGGAGCAGGTGAAGGTGCTGGTGGCGTCGTCGAAGGCGTAGCTGTAGGACTTGGGGCACGCCGACTTGAACATCTGGGAGTAAACCGAGGGCCGGCAGGTCCCCGGGCTCGCGTACGCCCCGCTGCAGCAGAACTCCGGCTTCCCGAATGCCTCGCACGCACTGCGGCACGCCTCCCCGACCCTCAGCTCCGCTGGGCACCGCCGGCTCAGATCCACCACGCATCCCGTCGACGCGCACCCCCCGGTGCCGCCTCGGACATCCACCACCATCGGCAGGTTGTACCCGTCCACCAGGCTCACGTCGTAGAAGTCCTTGGCCGACGCCGGCCCCGCCAGGGTGAACTCCGCCAGCGTCGCCGGCGGCGCCGCCCCGCTCCCCTTGCACTCCACCCCGCCAGTCCCGCAGTCGCCGGTGGCGCAGGACCCCTTGCCGGCGCCGTCGAAGCTGCACTCCGTCCGGCCCCAGAAGCGGCCGGACCACCCGGTCGGGGCCTGCAACGACCGGGAATCGCCGGTCGCCAGCTCGAAGCCGGTCGTCCCCAGCTCCGGGCTGCCGGAGCCCGACAGGATCCCCGGCCACACCGTGTAGCCGCACTTGTTCACGAATGTGAATGCGGTGCACTCCACCAGCATCTCTGCATGCATACAAATCCCAAAAAAAGAAGAAAAAATTAAAGACCCGGACCATAAGTATAGCCTAATTGGGTCAAAGGAATCGTGGCAAGAATTAATACCGCTTGAATGGAAAAATATGAGGAAGAATGAGAGGGAGAGAAAGTGGACTGGGGATGAAAGCATGGGATCCATTAAAATGAAACAATTGGTGGGCTTTGTGCCTCCTTTTCTTTCTACTTCTCGATTTGGTCTATTGCCTTTTTTTTCGTTCTTTGCTTTCTTGTTTCTTCAAATTTGGTGGGTTGATGTTCTTACAGTTCTTGTCAGGGTTTAGATGGATGGGTACTGGGAATGGTGGAAGTGGGGGATGGGATGCTGGTTATGGGAGAAAGGAAAGGAGGAGGGGGAGAAGTGAAAGATGGCAGTGAGAGAGGAGGAATGGAAGACCCAGTGCAGGGCACCAACATCCATAAAATTATCGAGAGGGGAGGGAGGTGGAAGGGGGAAATCTAAGCACAGCCTCTTGGCCTCTATTTATAGAGAGCTTCACTCATTCTTTTAGTGGAGAAGACCACTTTTTTTTAGTGGGTAATTAAGCAAGGTGACCTTGATATCTCCTCTTCAACCTTTTCTTTTGACGGAAAGCTTGAGCCCTTGGGTGCCTGGCTTTCATCTGCTGACATGATAGGAACATGGTGATGGGGAATGATAGCTGAAAATTAACCAACTTTGATAGGAAAAGCTAACCTACTGGATGCAATTTGCATTCATAAGATGGTAGTTAATTCTTTTGTTATTATTATTTTTGAAACAATTTGAGCAATATTGAACATTCTTTTTGATTATATGATTTGCAGTGGGGGCATAACAATAATTGGAGCGTTATATCACCATTAGGTGACTCCTGTGTGCTGCTGGCCGCAGTGGGATTGGGCCAGGCCAATCCACAGCTATTTGCTCCAACAAGCGTAGCAAATGGGTGGGTTACAATACGTTCAGCTGACAATTGGAGAAGCCCTTCCATACCGTATATTGAGCCAGATTCTCGGCTAAGCGGAATCTCACCTGGGTCCAGGTTCTATCTTTCGTGGCAAAGAATGATTCACCTCCTTTTGCATTATCCACCATTAGATTGCGCAATAGCTACTCCAAGATTTGTGAAGACGGTGCACGAAAGAAGTTGGATTGCTTTGAAAGCTATACAAGATGCGATACGGTGGTTGATGTTGCAAAAGTAGATCGATCGTTCGTTTGCATGAAAGATGCAACCGTACCATCTCACTTTTTGAAAGTTTAGGTTACACTTGGAAAGATTAAAAAATGTTTGAGTTGGGCCGGGGTTGGAGTATTGTTGGCCACCCTAGGCCGCACTAAACCTCAGTGGGGTGTCAAGGGTATGGGCTAACCAGTAGATAATCTCTGAAGTGGCCTAGTTCAATGGATATCAATTGCTAACATTCGTTGTACGATAACATTCTAATCGATGGACGAGTCTAGTCTCTACAGGATTGACAGCACCATTATAAACTACTGCTCAAGTTTCGTTGGATTGTGGCACAACCGAAACAAATATACGTTTGGGTTTTGATTAGGTGGTCGTTTTGATCCATAGTAGAGCAATCTAAGATACATATTGCCCTAATTTAACCCAAGTTTAATGGTTCTGGTTGCTTGGGTTCAGGTCGACCTGGCCTGAGATGTACCCCATGTAATGGATCAGTCAATAAGTTGAAACACCAATTTCCGCCATAGCACAACCATTGCAAATGTATGAAGAAAAAAATTATATGTATCTATTAAGATATGATCACAAAAAATCTGATATTTTCTCTACATTCTAAAACAAGCACGAGGCCATATACAAGCTCACAAATTTGTTGACCTAATTGCATTTAGCACTTAAACTATCCAATATTATAGAATATATCATGGAGTCACATTCACTGAACGACGCAATATGTTTCTCATTGATCATGACCAAGTTCTAAGAAATAAAACCTGCCAGGCCTGAACAAGATAAATGCACTGCAACTAATTAAGCTTGGATGGACTTGACTTGAACTTCGCAAACATCTTCATAGCATCCAAACTTTGACAAAGGAAAGCATCACAGCCCCTCACATGTAATGCTAATGGGCTCGTCCATTATGATGCCTATTAATTAAATTAGGCTTACATCAATATTCATGATACCGCATAACTGAACTATTAGGATCCAAAATAATTGTATGATCACAAATTAAGTACGAACTCTTTAAATATTTATTTAAACAATTTAGTCTTTATTATATAATAAATTATATTAGAATTAGTTTATAATAAATGAAAGCTTATCTTATAAGAAATTTTAATATTATAACATTGGAAGGACCCTTCTTGGAAGATATCTTGTCTCGTGCTGCTGCAACTGAGTGGATGGTACCCGACTCTCAAAAAAATAAAAGAAAAAAAACTCGTGTTACTTGCGTGGAGGCGTCGTGATGAAGTGGGGCTGCCACATTGCGTGAGACACGCATTAGATGCCGCCGGTGGGGCATGATGATACGAGCCCGTGTCGGCACGTGTCGGCGCGGTACATGAAAGGAACTTAAGCACGTTCAACGACATAGTTTTGATGGGATCTGGTACGTTAGAATAGGTGCCATGTGCATCGCTTGCCGACGCTAGCCCAAGAACTGGTTACTGAATCGGGGATCTGGTACGTTAGAATAGGTGCCATGTGCATCGCTTGCCGACGCTAGCCCAAGAAGTGGTTACTGAATCGGGCCTTAAAAGGCCAAAATGCCAGGTTGGACCTACTGGGCTAACCTCCTGGCCCAATGACTACATGTGCAGTGGTAGATATTCAGGCCACAACTGAGTTTACAGTGTAGGTTTTGCAAAAATGGCCACTTTACTTTTCTTTGAAAAAATAGTCTAAATGGTGACTAAAAGCCTCCTGCAACACTAGAGGTGCTAATGAGTCGAACAGCTTGAACAATTTTTTGAATCTTACAAGCCTAGTTGAGTATATATTCTTAATAATATTATATTTTAATATATATTATTAATTTAATATTTTAAAATATAATATTTTGTTTTAAACATATTTTAGTTATTACAAATGTTTGAACATGAGAGAAAGTATGGCTCGACTGATATTTGAATCCATTTCGAGTATTATTATTATTATTATTATTATTTGATCGAGACGAGTTTGAGTATTAAGGCTCAAATCGATTTTGAGTTGAGTTTCAAACCCACGTGTTTTGAATTGAGTCGAGCTAAGGCTCTAGCTACTTGACTCAATTTGGCTCGATTGTGTCCTGCATGCAACAACATAGGGCATGATGGGCTGTATTTAGGGCTACTATCCTGTTGGAAAATCCAATTGAAAAGCCCAAAAAGTGCACCATCATCCTATAAGTGCCTATCTAACTCTAGTTTCTACTTTTTTTCCTTGGAGAATAACAATAGGATCGCTACCAAATAGAGTTTGATCTAACTAGTTATAATGCATATGCAAATGCGTACAATTGCTACTAATATACTGAATATAACTTAAATTTGAGAAGATTTCAGTGTGGATTAGATGGCAATATAACTTCTCTAAGAATTCTTTATGATGCATTTGCTATATTATATTTTTAATCTAAGTTAGTTTAAGTTCTGTTGTCCAACTGTATACGCTGCTGCAAAACAAATAAATAAATATATGTTGTTTTTTAAAAGAGTGAATTAGATGCTTATATGCTGTCTTCATGAAATTGTGTATAATTTATTCTGTATGCTATAATTGTTTTGTAAATAAGCTTAAGTTTTATTATGATCACAAATATCTATGAATTTCGGTTGAGGATCTCGGATTTTTATTATGCATAGAATTATGGAGATCTCTAATCTCAAAAAAAATTATGGAAATCTTGACTTAGTAAGATGTTTTTCCTTGGCACCTGAATTTTAGGTTATTTTCTAATAAAAATTAAACATGGCTTAAATCTTTAAGTGAGAAATATAACTAGAATTATTACGAGAATCGAAAAAGATGGGAATTTAACTGCTCTTGTAAAGTGATAGGATGATTAAAAAACAATGCAACTCCGATTCTTCAAAACCTTTCTCCGAAGGATGCAGCTATTCAAGCATAGTCGCGTTCACGTGGCTGCAATACTTTTGCCACGCCATTAATGCATCTTTTTACGCGAGAAGAAGAAAAGAAGAACAAAGAGAACTCTTGACCTCCAAGCCACGACTTCAGGATAGACCTCCATTGATTGATGGACGTCGTGTAAAGTCCCTAAGGATGCTGTACCATAAAAGAAAAAAATTCCCTATCGATAAAGGGTCAAGGAATGAAGTCTTTCTCTTCTCCATCTGATGTCATTCTCCGTCTCTCTCCTTTATAAAAGGTTTTTTGTCACTGCCCACTACGTTTATACCTCACGTAAAGGCTTTGCAGAATCTAGGGGAAAAAATGACTCTCTTCTCCGTATGGTTCTTCTATCCCTTGCTTATTTGTTTGCTTTTTGGGCATGCATAAGATGATAACTTAAAGCGAAATCGACCACGAGCCATGTCGCATAGCTTATGGAAGACAACAAAGATGCCAAGTAAGCTTTGCCAACGCAAGAAAAGCATGCGCGGACGTTAGAGTGGATTCATCTGAATTGGGCCGGAAGGGGGTAGCGACCTCATTGCTAAGGTGGCAAAATGGCAATCTATGTAAAAAGGATTTAGTGTTAGTGTTGCTTTTGTCGGGTACCAAGTTCCTTGAAAGCCTGTTCGGATAATTGGACCGAAAATCATATGGGATTCATGGGTTGGGCTGGTACAATTAATAAAATTATATAATTTATAGGCTAGACTAGGTCTATAATTATAAATACCTATAGGATCGGGCTGGCTCACTCTAAAGCTACTCCTAGATATTTATGAATATAGGCCGAGCTCGGCCCGTAATTCAATGATTTTACTGGTTGTACTAAGCCAATTTGTGAATCTCATAGAATTTTCAGCCAAATTATCCAAACTAGCTCTAAATGTCTTTATTGCTTTCATTTTGATATAGGACACCTTTTCAAAGAATTTTATTGGTTCTTAGTTGCAAGGAGGCAATCAAATGTACATTATAATGAAGCTAAGGAGTTTCCTCCTGCCTGCGACATGAACAACATGAACCACATAGAAATATTCGTAACTTGAGGATGGGCCTTTGTTTTCTACTAGTTCTTGCCCTTCGGCATTGCCTTGATCAAAAGGTTCTTAAATAGAAAGAAAAGATGGGACTCATATATATCTCTTCATGAAATGATGGGTTTTTATCACCCATCGGGCTTTGGCCTATTTTTTGGCACCACTATCAGTGGTGTGCATTCCTACCGAGTGGCTCTACTCTTGAACCAAGATGCTGGCGATGCCACCATATTTTCTGAGAAAAGAAATTTATGCTTGAGCTCAATCTTAGGTCCTGTCTGGGATTGCTATTGACAGTAAAACTTTTAGATGTAGTGCTTTCGAAAAGAAGAGCTTTTGAAGGTAGAATTTTTATGAAAAGCTATTTGCTATTAATCAACTATATTTCTAAAGTATTATGAAATTTTAACATATGTTTGGTATCAAAATGAGAAAGTACTTTTAGCATAATAAAATGACAATAAATAATATTGCATAGTATGGCATGGTGGAGTATAGTACAATTAAATTTTGCATAATATTTTATATTAAAATATTATTATTTTGTATAACATTATTATAATATAGTGCAATATAATATTGAATACCATAACATAATAATATGACATAATATGATATGATGTGATATAGATAGTAATGTTTTATTAATAGAATAATATTACTAAAATATAATATAATGTAATATGATGATATAATATTACATTATTATAATATAATACAATATAATATAATAATATTGTAATATAATATAATATATTGGATTAGAACCTAATCTAATAATGGATTATACTATTTTATAGTATCATAATATTATATTGTTCAATATTATTATATATATATTTAATGATAATATAATATTATTATAAAATAGTCATACAATAGAATATAATATGATGATGTAATCTAATATATTATCTTGTTATATTATTAATAATACTAATAATATATTATATTGTGTTTATAATATAATAGAAGAATATATTATTTTATAATTATGTATTACTACAATAATATAATATATTATACTATTATAATATAATACTGAAAATACTTTCAAAAGTATTTTTATAGTGAAATTAAAATAATATATACTATTATACTATTATTATACTATTAGGAAACACCACAATATTACTTAAAAATATTTTTGGAGGGCTACAAAATACTTTCTCTAAAAGCTTTGCCAAAGAAGACCTTGTCATACTGAAATTTGTTTTATTGTGCAAGACGCCAAGACCCAAACTAAGCCCATTTAAAGCAAAGTCTCTTAAAGTTTGGATCACATTTTATGGACCTTAAAGACTACTTATGTTCGTAAAGACTATTTATGGTTAGTGTATTTTTTTTCTTTCCCATCTAGTTTTACTTAAAAGTCCAATCTTTTGCCAACAAAAGAACATCCCAAAAATGCGGCCGAAGCGGAAAACATGCAATGAACTAAGAAGACAAGTAGTTCTTGAATTGTGTCCCGATCATGATGACTAGGCCCCAAGCGCTTTATATGTATAGGCCAAGTGGCAACATGTGAGCGAGACACCGAATGGCAATTGTGGATTAGAGTGGTAGTGGGCTAAAGACCAATTTGATAGTTACATTTCCAAAATTCGCATCCCAAGTGGTTCCAAAGCAATACACTAGATACACATTTAAGAACTTTGGCTAACTTAGTAAACAATTGGAATTCTTATTGCCCGGAGAAGACAAGGCAGCATTGTGACCTGTCACACTTGCTGCCTCCTTCCAAATAAACGTGTTCTCTGAAAAAATTTCTTTAATCCTCTCCACTTAATAGCTTGCACCAAATCATCACGAGTGGCCGACCAGCCCTCGTCCCCGAGCGGGACCTCCACCCAGCTAATGACTCAATACCAGCTATACCTGAGGACAAGAGAATGATTCATCCATTAAGTCAAACTGAATCCTTTTTACTGACTAGAAGAAGAACACTTCACTGCCGAAGCATAGGCTATATTATTCAATATTTAGCCACCATCACTACTTAATCTATACTTCTTCCTGACAATGCATTCATGCTTTCCACCTTACTTGACTAAGCAACTTGTCCTATCTCATTGAAATCGATATGCTTTTACTAACTATGCTTTGAATAAATATGGCCTCCATCATTTTTGTTTGGCCAGGTCATGAGCACAAGAAGCATGTGCTCTATGGAATGTTAATGAATGTTTTTTTTTTTTTTGAGGAAAAATCTTAATGCATGTCATAATCTTCAGTATGTTGGGAGAAGATGGTCAGCATACGCAGTTCAACCTAGAAAAGGATTGGATATGGTAGCCTCTAAGGTTAGGAGAATTAATAACCAGGCAGCGAATGAACGATTTGCTCTTGCGACGGATTACCAAAGGTTAGTGGACTACTCTCCACGCATTTTACATGTCATGAGGGGAAGGTTGATTCAATTTTTACGACCTTAGTTGGGCTCATTGGATTCTTTGTTTGTGTTAGCTGGTGGATCACTATCGAGACTTTGCTGCAGAAATTAGGTGCAGAAGAGTCCTTATCTAAAGCCAGTTTGTGTATTAAAATTGGTGGGTCTTCCATAGAAGGTGGAATAGTATGAGAACAGGAGATACCAACCCTCTCAAAAGGGAACCAGATTCGACATTCGTCTCAGACAGAAAAAAGGAGTTGGCAACCAACAAGTTTGCCGAGCAGATGGCCATCATCAGGAGATGAACGACTATCAACAATAATGCATCGTGTATAATACATAGAACTGTCGTGTTTAAACCGTGCATTGCATAGGATCCTAGATCTAAAGGAGGCCCTACACTTAGTTCAATGCCCACTTACACTGGTTCCTGTGCTTGGCCTTGACTCAATTCAACAAGAAGGAAGGGGAAGGGGGTGCAGCACGCCAATAGAAAAGGATGGATAAAGTGGGTCCCAGGACTTATCCTGTGGTGTCGTGGCGCCACCTCACGTTGGTTGATCCATCAACCTCGGCACATTTTAATGACGAGCTCCGTTCAGTCGGTGCCGCCCATGCGGGCTCTATATTTTGGTTATGTGGTTGTCGCCAACTCACCAAGTAGAACTAATTAGCGTGGTCAACAAGCATATCAAGCATTGACATGGAGGCAATTAGCAGTTGCATTTCCAAGCGGGTTAGAGGAAGACACGTAGAAAGCTAAATTAATGTCTAAAACATGGTGTGCCGAACCAAATAAGATTCACCGATGTTAATCAAACTTGGTGAGGTTGATCCATAGGTGAAGTGAAAAGGTTTTTCATTTCAACCACAAGAACCTCGCTATTTTTCAGGTCTATGAAATAGTGACAGGATAAGACCATACACATAGGGTCATATTGCAGTCAAGACTACTAAAACATATATGCTCTTTCTCCATTCTTACTTTCAATTGTAAAACTACAGCGATGATGCTCTGCTTTTTTTTTCCCTCGTTGTTGTGTTCTGGTTTTTGCCATTTAGATGTAATCTTGATCCTAAATCTTTGCCTTTGTTCTCAGCTAACATAAGAAGCTTTAAGAATGTAAGTTTTTCCTTTTGTCGAGGATCCCCTTGCACTATACTTACTTAAATCCTAATACTGGGGATATATCATCTAAACATTCAAACCCAATTATTCTTGTTCTTAAAAATGTTAATAATGAAATTGAAATTATCTATCTCTTGTGATTTATGTACTCATCTAACAAATTTGCATGCATCATTCATTTGGAAGGAAGGTTATCTACTGCTTTTTTTCCATGTTAACTGATTTTTCGAACAGCAGTCAAAATTTTTAATTGAGAACAAATATTAATTCCATTAACCTATCAACTTGGAAGGTTTTTCCCAATCTGTTGAGTTTGCTAATATTTTCAGGGGCGCATGTATAAATAATTTTGAAATGCACGTGTGCCGTTAAAATAGTTAATATGCATCTCAAAAAGTCTAATGTGTATACTTTTTTTATTTAGTGACTCGGCAAATCAGCTAGCTAACTAAAGCAGATCTTGACACGCAGGACCATTGACCAGATGATGCTTCTTTACGGACAACGAAAAAAAAGGAAATAAATCCACTGCAACCCAAGCAAAAAGAACACAAAGGGCTTGTGCTATCTTTACTAACATCACAAGATTTTACTAGGAAAACTTAGTCCTTTCAAATCACTTCATTCACATCAGGAAATAAGGGACCTCATGAGTACGTGGTGCCCTCTTACCCCCAACCTTTTGCCAGTGAAAATTGCCGCCGGTGATTGGCAGTTCCTTTTGACTACTTCAACCCCCTTTTTAAGTTACACGCTTTTGGTCACGCACATACAGGTCAAGATCAGATATGGTTTTACTCGATTTAACTATTGGACTATGCCATGCGCCATCGACCCTAGACCGAAGCCATCGACAAGCCATGCTGATCGACTCACATAAAAGTAACCTTCGAAGACCTATACAAATATAAATATATATATAAACATAAGAAAAACTTTAAGATAACAATATTTCATCCTTGAATTTCACATCACGGAGAACGACGTGCCATCGACAAGCCATGCTGATCGACTCACATAAAAGTAACCTTCGAAGACCTATACAAATATAAATATATATATAAACATAAGAAAAACTTTAAGATAACAATATTTCATCCTTGAATTTCACATCACGGAGAACGACGTGCCACCTCTAGGCGTGGCGCAAATACGGTACATAAAATCACCATGTAATTAACTATAAAATCGATTGCGACCACCCACTGCGAAGCATGTAGAAAGATAAAAAAATATAAAAAATCATCCAGTATATTTATTTCGTACAGGCGGAAGCCTGAGCCTTTCTGCAAGAGAGAAAAGAAAATAAAAAAAGCCGTATTCAAACTTCGGTCATTGTCGCACTATCGTCACCCTCGCCAGCAGTAGAATCTCCCCTCAAAGAGAGACAAAGGAGCCCGGCCGAGTAGAGAAAAGGTGGTGCCACGTCTTCTCAAAAACGACAACAAAAAAAAAGAAGGGCGGAGAAGTGCGGTGGTTGTGGCGGTCGGCCCTCTCATGTACGATGCAGCAAGACGGGCGCGGAGTGGGCGAGCGAAACCGCAACGCGCGCGCCCTTCCGCACGCAAGTTACGTATGGGATAGCGCGTGGGCGGTTTAGACTTTTAGGTGGGCCGCGATAGCAGCGAGGACGGCGAGAGTGACGGGAAGAAGCGCCGCGTGCGGCATGGAGGGCGAGGCGTCGCCGCTCAGGAAGGCCATCGTGCTGTTGATCAAGGGCAGCCCTGCCGCGGCCTCCGGATTATCGGCCGCTGATTTCTGACTGTTAAGATATCAAAAAAAAAAAAAATGTTAGGTTAAGATTTCATAAAAATCTTAGTAATCTATTAGAGCAGGCCACGGAGAAGTGGGAATGGGTTCTGTGGACTGGTGCGCGAGGAGGCAATTCAACTACCGCGAGTGCAGACAAAGTATGGGAGGAGGGAGAAGGAATATGGGAAGAGAAAGACGGCGACTCTTGGAAGAAAGATGATGGAAAGAGAAAGACGGCGATTCTTGGAAATCTGGATGTAAGGCTCGCACCAGACATCAAGGACACGGTTGCCGACTTGATTTAATAAGCTTTTTCCTCAGGCCGCCATTCTCCGGGGCTTAGAAAGGCGGTTGGCAGATTAGATATTTTAGCATCGAGTTGCTGATGTCTCATGACGTTTTTGGCGTTGTCCAATAAATAAACTAATCATAACCTGCCATGTCATCACGTAAGGTTTGACCAGCGAATGAGCGACAGCTTAGCGAAGCTCGTCAGGTACAGGAATAGGAGATGCCAAAATGTCACGTCTAGTGGTCAGGACATCTGCGGAAACAGCCAGAAAGTTTGAGACGAAGGGCAAGGTGCAGCACCTGTGCACGCATCGTTGCACGCAGCCAGAAAGGAAAGGAAGTCTTCCTTGCCGCGCTCGTTTCCAACTCTCTTTGCCACGGATTGACGCAAAGGTAGCAAACTCAGCGTCTCGCTCAAAAATTCCCATATTATCCTGATGAAATCACTATTCGTAGCTGCCCGAATCCAAAACACTGGGCTACATCTATAAGGCCACAGCGCGGCCTTCTAGTGCGAACCACCGGACCAAACTCGATTTAATTTAAAGATTTTAAGCGAACGAATGTAAGAAAGGAAGAAGCAGAGCTTTAATTTTGCTGCCGCGAGGAAGGTTAAAATACCATACCTGGTGGTGCTGGGGCAGAAGGTGATGAGGTAGTTAGCGTTGTAGCAGGTGAAGGTAGAGGAGGCGTCGTCGTAGGCGTAGCTGTACGCGCGGGGGCAGGCATTCTTGAAGAACTGAGAGTATGACGACGGCTTGCATGTGTTCGGGTTCCCGTAGGCCCCGCTGCAGCAGTACTGCGGCGACCCGAATGCCTCGCACGCGCTTTTGCACGCTACGCTCTCGCTCCCCCCGTCGACACCCGCGAGCACCACCTTCAGGTCCGACGGACAAACACCGTTCAGGTCCACCAGACACCCCGTCGCGCTGCAGTTCCCCCCGGGGGAGCTGGCTCCTTGCGGCACCACCAGCATCGGCACGTTGTAGCCATCGACGAGACTGACGTCGTAGAAGTCCATTCCCCCGCTTCCGTCGAGGGTAAACTCGGCCAGGGTCGCCGGGGGTGCGGCGCCGCCTCCGGAGCACTCCATGGTGCCAGATCCGCAGTCGCCGGTGCCGCAGGTGAACTTGCCGGTTGCGGAGTCGGTGGAGCATAGGGTGCGGCCCCAGAAACGGCCGGACCACTTGGCCGGCGCATTCAGGCTCCGTGACTCTCCTTTCTCCAGCGCGAACCCCGTCGTCTCCAGCTCCCCCGTGCCCGCCCCCGACAGCGACCCCGGCCACACCGTGTACTCACAGTTATTCGTCAGCGTGAACGCCGCCGCTAAACCCCCTGAAACACGAAGAACAACCCATATTTATAACTATAAATCCTCAAAACAAAGGAAAACAGAGGAGAGCAGGGAGTAGATCTAAGAATGCTTATTACCTGAAACAAAGAAGAGAAGAAAAGAATGAAGGACCATAAAAATTAGGAATCTGGACATCTTATTGGATGGAGAGGATGAGTCTGTTAGTAGTTTTTCTTGAGAAAGAATGCAGTGGAAAACCAGCGAGCATTTGGGATTTATAAGGAAGTCCTACGGGAGGCGACGGGGGAATGTACCATCTGGGAGTCTGCAGAATGGGGCCCGCAAGGATCGCAATTTAAAATGCTTTGAGGTAATTTCGGCAACCTCTTCCAGATATTTGCTCGTACTCCTGGTGCGCCGCTCTGTTTTCGGAGCAGGGAGGGGCATACGAGTGTTCGGGACTAGAAGAGCCGGGGCAAAGCGAGTTCCAATAAAAAGCGATGAATATGGACGACATTGACGCTTTTACCCCCTTTCTTCTATCGCTTGCCTTCTTTTGACTTGGCACGGTGTATTCACATTAAAGCTTACAAAAAAAAAAATGACTCTTTAAATATTCAAACAAAAATAATAAATAATAAAATCATTTTTTTACAAATTTTCTAAATATCAAATTATATATATATATATATATTGTGAATCGGCAGCTCACACTATTCTAGCATGAGAACTGCCAGCTACATCACCATCAAGCAAACAACGTAAAACAAAAGGAACAGAAAAATTCTGAGTCCACAAAAACTCTCCAGAGTGATGTGCAGCGAAAGAGGCGACCCAGTCAGCCGCGAACCACAGAAGAATGCTGAGTCCATAAAAACTCTCCAGAGTGATGTGCAACCCCCTAAAGGCCGAGGCCTCGAAGGAGCGGCAACCCCCTGCTGCAATCAGCCTAGCGCCATGATCTCTGATGACAAAAGCTACTCCCGCCTGATTGCCACCGCCGGGCAAGCTTCCATCGAAGTTCACTTTTAAATAGCCAGGGGGTGGGGGCTCCCAAGCGATAAAGACAAATCCGGACACTGTGGTAGCGAAGAGGGGGTCCCAGATGTCCCTAGCTATTCCAGATGAATCAACCTCAGTGGCCTCCAAGATCTCTACTGCCTGACAGAGAGCTCGCTCTACAACGGACCTCAGAGAAGCCCTTCTCCCCTCAAAAACTCTAGCGTTCCTGTCCAGCCAGATATAATATGCCAGGAAGACAGCAGCAGTACCCCATCCAGCAGTGCTCGGCGATCGTAAGGCGTTCCTCACCTGCTGTAGAAAATCTCCCACACCAAAGGTAAGCCCTGGGAAGGATGCCCTCCTCCAGATCTGAGCTACTTGCGGGCACTCAAAAAGCACATGGCTAATAGTCTCCACCGCCTCCGGGCAATTCATGCACATCGGGGACACCTCTATCCCCCTCCTGGCCAGCATCCTTCTGGTTGGCAGACAGTCCCAGACCACCTTCCAAATGAAAAGTGCCATCCGCGGATGAGCTCGCATCCTCCAAATCCATCTGCCCTCACAGCGCCTGACCGGCTCACCCCTCAACAACGCCTGTACATCAGCTGCCCTCACCCTAGCTGACCCAAACATTAATGTTCTTTCAAAATTAATATTTACATATATGTTCTCTTAAAACATATATTTTATTTTTTTAATTCTCATTTTTACATATGTACCCACATCATCTAACACTATTAAAATATTAACGGTATCAAATTAAAATAAATAAAATATTTTTAATAGATAGATATGCAAAAATATTCATTAGACTATTTCATTGGAGGAAAAAAATAATTTTAAAATTTTATTTTATTTTTAATAAAAAATAAATATGGTTTTTATTAACGGTGTTAGAAAAACCGTTATATTGAGGATACTTGTAAAAAAAAGTGTTTTATAAGGATATAGAAATAAATATAAATTTTAAGAGAATATTTATAAAAATTTAAATTTTTAGAAAAATATTTATGCAAAAAAATCCTAAATAATAATATATTTTTTACTATTTTTATTTTTTTAATGGTGGGTTTTGGAATTCGAATGGACCGGTTGTTGGTTAAACGGTTTCATGGAAAATTTCCGGGGACGTGGTGAAAGTGGGGTTGAACCTCGGATAGTTGCAGGTCCCAGGGGATTTTAATATATTAATGTATTAATATTAATAAATTTATTAAAATAAGGACTCGTTTTATAAATTTTTGAGTCTAGTTTTTGATTTTTTTCTAACAAATCTTCTCCCGATTTTAGGAGTTCAAATTCTTCCCTTCATGAAATAATTCGAAGTGTAATTTGTACAAGGATAGGTGCCACCCGAATCGAGAAAAATATGTACCCATTTTAATGGTCGTACCCATGTCAATGAGAAAATAAACGAAACTGTCCACTACTAGCACGAATCGAACGGATTCCCAACTCCCATATCCATTGCCTAACTACTACCCCAACTAAATGTTTGGGTCTTGTTGATTGGGTGAGCCTATTACTCTATATCACCCCAGGTCCCCAGCTAAATGCATTAGTCTTCGCGTCTATGAGTTGAATTTTCCAGAGTTTCTTTTCTTGTACGTACTTCATGTTTTTTAAATTTTTCTTGGGAAGATCAGTATCGATATAATATTACTGAATTGCTGACTGTCAAATTTGGTCCCTCGTGAGAATGTACCTAACGAGAAGTAGGTGGGATTCGGCGTTAGCTACAACCGCACAGCCGTAACCCAATATCACAGTATGATTCACCTAGCCGGCTAATGGTGGCAGGGTTTGACATACTGATTTAGAATGGGAAAAATGTCTCCTAGTTGGTGGCCGTCTTCCCCTTGCAGTACTATTGATAGGTAAACAAATACCGGACTCCAAATAAAAGTGGGAGACAAACCTTACGTGACACAATGGACATCTCTGCAGGCTCTGCAGTTCAATTGATATTCATAAGAAATGCAGCTATCCAGTGATGGCCCGTGGAGGAGGTTAGAATGGTGGAAAAAAAGGTGATCGATTGGATACCGAGAATAGATCGACATGGGGACGGTCACCTAATGATTTTTGAGACTCATAGACTGGTTAGAGGTTTGGCTTTTTTTTAAACAGTGCACATGTCGACGAACATAGTTGCAGACTAGATCACCTCCTACGTAGTTCAATACTTTGGAGAGATTTTTTGGACTAGTGTCATAGAGATTCCTTCTCCTTTATATTATTTTATTGCTTTTGACTTGGTAAGCTATACTCATGTAAATCCTATATGAATGTCGTTTTTACCAAAAAAAAAAAAAATTCAAAGCTATTTGGTGGAAAAAAAATTCCAGCACAAGGGTCTAGGTCTAGGGTGATCACAAGAGCTCGCTAGCTAAGATACTCTCGGATACATTTTAGTGATGATATGTACGGTTTGAACACGATGATAATCTAAGAAAATGTACTGCACATCTTGTACCACCTATTCCAAGACCAATAATGTGATTTGTCCGATAATTGTAATATAACAATAATATTGAGAATTATTAAATATTTTCTCTTTTATATAAATAAGATTATCTTTTAATTCAAGTTTGAATGTAAGAAAATAAATATTTCATTTGATTTGTTATTGATCAATATGCAGAGTTCTTTTATTATTTATTATTTTATCTCAGTATTCAAAAATTATATTTAATTCAAAATAAAAATTAGTGCTAAATAGAAATGTAATGATAATAGTTTCTTGATAACCAAAAATTTGATTTGCAAAAGATATTTTTTATTTGTTGGTGGCAACTCTGCATTATAGAGGCCTTATCTAAAGCAACCATAGAGGGTTACGTACTCACACGGAAGGTAACCATGCCGGAGCCCAGAGAGCTAACGAGCCGGACCATGGGTGGGGAGGATACGAGGTGCCCAACACACGGTCATTCGTGTCCGCATCAGACATTTTCCTGACGGAATGGGGGCCCAATAAAGGCTTGTACGTAGGGGTGGGCTCGTCCCTTTCTCCTCCTTTGCTCTTTATCTAAGCAGGAAAAAAAAAGAAAAAAAAAAAAGAAAGAAAGAAGAAGAAGCAGCAGCAGCAACCATCGAGGATAAAAAAGAATATTCTGCAACATGGTTAATCGTAGTTCTGATCACTTTTCTGAATTTTTTTTTTTTTTTTTTGCTGAAAAAAAGGGAAGAGGGGAGGAAGGGACAAGTCCACCCCCGCGTAGCAGCCCCACACTGGGCCCCCGCCCCGCCAGGAGCATGTTCGATGCGGGCAGAATGACCGTTTGGTATAGGCCCAGCTCACCAGGCCCCAGCCATATATTACTCATACCCTTCCCACCCGTGGCCTCGGCTCATTACCCCACTGGGCTCTGGCACGAGTACCTCGTGTGAGTACGTCACACCTGGCACCACCCAGGCTACCAGCCGACCAGTAGCACTTCTAGACCCCGTGTCCAGGCGCGGGGCATACGGTCCCCAAATTTAATCGACGCCCGTGCGTTTCGAACCTGGAACCACTTGATTAGAAGCAAACGCCCCGTTCCAACTGGGCTACCACCTTGGTGGGAAATTATTTTTTGTATGTACTATCTGGCTGTGTACATCAATTATAGTTACTCTTTTAGGTAATAATGTATTAAGATATGGGTTTGATGAATGAGTTTATAAAAATGAATGGTTGTGATTGATGTTACGTATGGTGGTGCATGTAGTTAGGAAACAAATTCTCCATTTTCTTCCCCCCGTCCGCGTTACCCTTTGCCGTGCGCTAAATTCTCTTGCAGTACAGTGTACGAGGGAGCTAGCAGTCGTAGCATAGCGTTGTCCTCGCCAGCGTTTTCTTTCTTTTGGTGACACTCTCGAGAATTGGAGGATAGTACACGGCCCAACGCATGGTGACAAAAATCAAACCGTTCATTGACTTCGTTGAGCAAGCTTGCAAGATTCCCTAACTTTCTTGCAAATCTGGCGTCCTAGTTTTGTTGCTTTGTGATTTCGTCTATTGTAGGAAACAAAAGCGTAGACGCATGGTATCTACGAATTGATGTCTTTGAATACGAAATTAAAACTAGCGAAGGATCGCCGTCGAGTCTTTTAGGAAACAAAAGTGTAGGCCATCCGCCTTCCAAAACAAAATTAACGTCTACAAAAGATTGCCGTGAATAGCAGTTAGCCATTAAGACTCACCTGGGAGAGGAACTTCATCAAGACAACAGAAGCCATCTACTCATTTTTCACTAGAGAATCTATCATAACTTGAGATGTCTGGAGTTCCACCTCAGCCTCAGTTTTTGTAGCAACCAAGATGACTTTCATCACTTGGGAGCCTCCATCTCAAAGCTTCCACCAAATAAACTCTGACGGCAGTATGAGTGAAGATGGAAATAGAGAAGATGATGGGTTTATGATTATAGGCCTTGATTCTCATTTTATCATTGCTGATGGGAGTTGGATCTATAGTACTATTATCCATAAAGCCGAGCTAAAAGTTGTTTGGGCACGTGTTAGCTATGCAAAACTCTATTTCTAGACAAATTTTATTCATCTCGAGGATGACTCAGCTACTATGATTTGATGGATTCAGAAGTAGTCTCTGCTCTAAAATATTTAGTCGTGTACATGTGACTATACCATCTTTAAGTCATATTGTCGCAATACCAATAAAGCTACAGATTGCGTTACATTTTTTATGGTAGAGCATTTTAGTGAAATATCGTGGAGTAATTAAGCCGCGGTGCCATTATTTTAAAAATATTTTTAACTTTTTGGTTTTTTGGATGTATTCAAATGAGCTTTACGTGATTCTCGGGTCCCATAAAAAACAAGAATCAATCGCCGTCGACTGTTCTAGAAAACAAAAAGGGGGACGCATGGTATCTATGGATCGCACCGAAGACCAGATCTCTTACGGAAGCCTTGGACGCCGGTGATCTTGATCGTTCACACTGGTATGATTAGCCCTCGGATCTGATCTGCTGGGCTCATTCAAATGATTTGAACCTGTAATACCCATTAAAAAAAAAAGAAAAAAAACAAAAAAAAAAGAAAGAGAGACGGGCCGGCCCAAAAAGACCGGGCCCATCCCTCTTTTTACGATCGTGCCCTGGGCGCGATCATGGATGAAAGGAGGGTGCAAAGGGGGGCGGCGACGGCGCTAGGGTGATCGTTGGAGGGGACCAAACACCGGAGTGGAGACGGAGCGTCGAGATCCGGCCGGCCGTGGGGGTAAACTCTAAAGCCTTTCCTTCGGAGAAGACCCTCCATAGATCGGTGATTTGTTCACGGATTCTTTCATCCATCACTCGCCGGAAAGCTCGCCGGAGCATCCCGCCGGACCGAGGTAAGCGTGATTCCTCTTGTGCTGCCTTTGCTAGGGTTTGGGCCGTGTTGAGTTGGTTTTGGCCGACGAGACCGTCAGAGAAGGATCCGAAACAGGGTACCCCTGTTTCGGCTTTTCTCCTTCGAATTTCGTCGCCACCGGCCGCCGGTTGGCCGGGATTCATGGCAGATGGGGTGGATTGGGTTTGTGTGGAGATTTGTGAGGGATTTTAGAGTTCTGTTGGAGATGGGGGATGGCGGATCCGAGGCCTTCTTCCTCGTGATCCCGCCCCTTCCTCCTCTTCCTCGCGTCGGTTGACCACCGCCGGCGGCGACGGTGGTCGGAGGGGGCTGCTTGGGTTGCCGTCGGGTGGGGGGGGAGGCCGAGCCACCATGAGGAAGGCCTTCGGCTGATGATGGGAGAAAAAAAGGGTGGATCTTCGGTTGGAAAGAAGAAGAAGAGGGGGGCTCTTTCGGGTGTTGGGAAGGAAAAAAAATGAAGAAGAGGGACCTCCTCTTCTCTCTTTCTTTTGGCCGACTACCATCGCCGGCGACTGCAGCAGAGGTGGCCGGCGATGGTTCGGCCAGTGGTGGCCGAGGGTCGGGAGGGTGGTGGCCGAGGATTGGGCAGGTGGTGGCTGCTGCCCTTGGGCCAAGAAATGGGGAAGGGGAGATGTATTCCCAACCATGAAGAGAGAGGAATCATCCATTCTTTTGGTCTTTTCAACGGGACCGATCATCGTCACGGCGTGGCTGCGGCCACGGCTGGCGAGCAGAGGTGGCCGGCGATGGTTCGGCCAGTGGTGGCCGAGGGTCGGGAGGGTGGTGGCCGAGGATTGGGCAGGTGGTGGCTGCTGCCCTTGGGCCAAGAAATGGGGAAGGGGAGATGTATTCCCAACCATGAAGAGAGAGGAATCATCCATTCTTTTGGTCTCTTCAACGGGACCGATCATCGTCACGGCGTGGCTGCGGCCACGGCTGGCGACGACGTAGGCTGGTGGTACGGAGTGGTAGTCGGGCCACCCCGACTGCCCTAGATCTGGAGGGATTGAGATGTTTGGGGACCTGGTGATGGACCCCATAGTAGATGTGAATTATGGTTTAGAATATTTAAATATTAAATAATTTAGTTATGATTTATAATTGATGTTGTAGAGGAAGAGTCGGCGGTGCCAGGAGATTTTGATCAGGGGACTCAGCACCCCAGCGCGTAGGTTGTGATTCGGATCTGTGCTTGTGTCAGTCCACAAATTTCTGTAAGAATCCCTACAACTGAGCACTTTTATTTATGCATATATTGGATTTATCGTTGGATATATTTTATCAGTATGTTGCTATTTGTTTTTGAGCTTGTATGATACTATGAGGTGTGCATTTTGTTTATTATGAAAGTATTAAAATAATTAAATTGGGAAGGAATAACATTTTTTTGAGAAATTATGAAAATATGTGACGTGATTGAAATGTGATTAAACATGTAAAACTAGACATGTAAAATGGGTTGGACTAACCTTGTCATGAGATAGCCTCTACGAGCTTATGCGTAGGATAGCTGCCACGAGCTTATGCGTGGGATAGCCTCTACGAGCTTATGCGTAGGATAGCCTCCACCGGCTTACGCTTAGGATAGCCTCTACGAGCTTATGCGTAGGATAGCCTCCACAGGCTTACGCGTGGGATAGCTGCCACGAGCTTATGCGTGGGATTTGTGCAGTCTTGGACTGGGTCATGAACTTGGTTAGTCCAACGCCAGAAGTAAAAAGTCTGAAGACTTGGGAATCATGGTATTACGTGAATGAATCACGAAATGTGAAAATGGATTTATGTATACAAAATGGTTTGTATATATATTTGTTATTTATTGAGCCTTTTGAGATGATGAAATGGCATATATTTGATGCATTGATTATTTTATGATTTTTACTGTGTGTGGCTGTTGGGATTCTTACTGGGCTGGAAAAGCTCATACTACATTTACTTTCTTTTTCAGAGGCACTGGATTTGTAGAGACTATTGGGTGGGACGAGAAATAAGATCAGCATGGAGTCTGATTGCTGGATAGATAGGAGTTAATCTATCTTTTATTTATGGACATTTAAAATTATGTAATAAATCAGTACATTTTAGTTGGATTCGATTGAATTACATTAATCTTTGATTTTGGCATATATGTGAATATTGTACCTTTTAGGCCTTGCATGATCTTTAGGGCACTGCTCTAGGGCTCATGCGGCCGGTCACGTGCCAGACCCGGGTGATGGGTTCGGGGCGTGACAACCCTTAACCTAAGGAGAAGAGCCCTCCTGGGAAACAAGGTCATTCAACTTTATTTTCTTTAAATGAGATCCTAGCAAATTCTTTTTCTCTGGGTATGGGGTTTGTTCATCACCATTTATATTTGAACCCGAAATCTCTTGCAAGGAGAGGAAGATACTAACTAATTGATCTCAAAACTACCGGTATATGGTAATGGGACACGACTAATAGCTCGTCAAAATACTTAAAAACCAAAAAAATCAAGAAATTTAGTCTGGCCTAACTATGGGTTTAGGTGAGAGAGTGCAAGGAGACAAAATATCTTTGGAAAATTATATATGAAGGGGAAACCCCACCAAAAACGAGCGAGGATGGAAGTAAAACTCATAGACATTGACACCAATCCTAAATGACGTTACCAGCCACCTAGTCGGCACTCTTTTTGACCGATGACATAATGTTAAAGTTGAAGATTCTACATTAAGGTCCACATCATTGATAATAATCTAAAATATATAAGATATCTAAAAACTAATAAAAAAACCGTATTCGTTATGATGTATATGACTAATATAATATTTTTAATTGATTGGGAACCACCGATGTCAGATTGATTACTCCACAATTAATTTTAATTGCTTGAACAAAGTGTGCACATGGGAGGTGTTATGTTCATGCTAAGAAATTATAATTTTCTATTACTCTCTAGAAAAGAGAAGCGTAGAGATTCATTTGAGCTTTTAATTAAAGGAATTGATGGAGTACAAGTACAATTACTATATAGAGACATACAAGAACAGAAGTTATGATTTCTAGAGGTTTTCATAATTTTGGAATTTAAAATATAATAGCATGTTTCGAGTATCAAGGATGTTATAAAGGGCGAAGAAAGTAGTGGTGCAAATGACTACAATCAGTGTCTTTTCTGAGCGCATTGTATTTGTCTTCCATCTGTAATGGAGGGGGAAAAAAACAAATCAAACAAGAACAAGAATATCTATTAACATATACAAATACCTCTTTGCAAGGGTGTTATTGCGAATTTTTCTTGACCGTATGATAGCATCGAAACTTTTGAGTAAATCAATCTCGTGCATAAATATTATTATGCTTGAGTATTCAGGAACATAAGCATCTTTGTAGCACCTCCGTGCAAGCATTTATGACACTTAAGACAATTCACCTTTCTCCTGATATTATCGTTACACAGCTAACCTTCAAAGTTTCCATTTGAGTGCAAGTTCTCTCCGAATAAATCTCTATAAAACCCACGGAGTATACTTGCATTTGAGTGTAATTCAGCACGAACAGGATCCTATACAAGGATCCCTTGGGTGCAATGTGACTCTGGCTCAACCATTTCGTAAATGCCATGTTAATACCTGATAATTGGGATGCATGGAATTAATGGCAAACTTCAGCAATTTTCATTATTTTTTGTACCAAAGCACAAAATTTTATTTAAAAATTAAAGTTAAAGAGGATATTGAAGCTTAGATTAAGAATCCAAGAAGGTTCGAACTTTGCTTCTTCATAGTATATATTGAGACGTAGCATGTGGTTTAAGAATGTCAGAAAATACCATAGTTTGGCAACGCTTTTTAAGTTGTAAGGTGAATCTAAACTGCAGCTGCAACGGTCTATCAATCCGGCGGCCGACGAGTCTAATGCGGATAGTAACTAAAGTTGGTAGGACGCATGAATACAGTAAGGAAATGTAAAATATATAAATAAATTTATGCTGATGAAAAAAAGTATGGGAGCCAAACCAACACAAATCTCCCTCCCTCCGCCTTAAGATCGGGCCCGCCACCATTGCGGCTGCTTTGCCATCCAACGCAGCGCCAGATCGGGCGTGACACGACGCGGTGCCAACGGCACGCCCGGACGTGCATTGGCGAGCCTTCATCCACGCCTCGTTCCATCGCAGTTATCCGTTTTGTGTGGATTTTAGTTGGGCCGCGTTGCCGTTCGCTTCCATACCAATTCCAATATTTGACGTGGGATGCGAGGCCGCGGCCGCAGGATGTGGGATAAACTTATTCCATCGGGTGCATGCCAATTGGCCGCAGGTTGTGGGATAAACTAATTGGCATAATTGTTATAATTGCTTAGTTAGCATAATTGGTGAGCCCCCGGTTTTGCAATCCCTTTTTTATCACTGTTATGATTAGATATGACTTGGCTGTCTCTTACGGTTAATTTGGAATCCACGTAACACAAAACCGGGGGCTCATTGCAGCATCTCTAAACTCTTAAAGTGGTTCAAAAAGGAAAAAAAAACGATATTAAGGGATGCAACCTGCAACGAACAAGTACCTCAACGCACAATAAATGCAGAACTAAAGACACCATCACACCACTGTTTGGTATAATCGGATATTACAACCAGTTTGGTATTAAAAATAGATGCTTCTCAACCATTCTTGTCAGATACTAATGCAATCATAAATACCGTGATAGATCCTGATCACCATCATCATCAAAAAAAAATTATATTATAATATTAATGGTAGCCTAGGTTTATAAACAATGCTCCATCTCGCTTTAAAATATAATCAATATGGCATTAAATACATATCCATACAAGTCATCATATAATAACAAATATTTTATCAAGCTTTGAATAAAAATTAATTATACCATCTACAGCCCATATAAAAAAAATATTGTTGACGCTAGTATATCTAATTCTACATGCCATAGATTAGTCTTACTTTAATGTTTTAGAAGGTATAACTAATCTGAAACTTGCGACGTCTTTTCTTATGCACTGCGTTACTTTTTATCTTAGGTACAAAGCTAGCACTATATATCATGCAACAAACCATAACTATTTAGGCCCATATAAAACCAAGACGTACTATCCTCAATCAACATGCCAAATTAAAACATCCTATCCATTTTTCACATGTATATGCAGCACATCCATATGCTTTGCTCTTGAACCTAAAACCACTCGTCTTTCATGAGGACCGCATATGAAAAATTAGAGAATACCCCGGTGTTCGCATAGAATTAAGTTCACACGATTTCGAAGCATTGGCAACGATATTCCGCCGGTAGACGGTCCGCCCACACAATCCACGATAAAGAGGGGAAAGTCATGTTCCTCCTCAATTGGGAAATCAGCAAACCAAATCCCTGCACGTTAAGAAATATAACATACTTAAATACGTAGATGATAAGTAATAAATAGTGATTTAAAAGTATAATGCATTGAAAAATGGGCAATATTGTTTCTTCCCCCCTTGACATGCTTGAGAGTATGAATCTTTTAGAAAGATCCTTCAAATTCAGAATTCTTTTTCTTTCAGTATATAACAAATAAGATACATCTGTTGATTATTAATTTATTACAATGTAGATCGCTCAACAGGACTTATTACCTAAAATTTAAGCAACAAGGCCATCCATCTTCTACATCACAAGCAATTGAAAAAAAAAAAAATAGTAGTATAGCCTACATGGTGTCAGTGCCTTGCATTGATGTTAGAGTTGGGTACCTAAAACGTTAGAAAATTGAAAGAAGGACAATTATGACGTTGGGGAAATTTTAACGTTATCCCAAGTCTCGACAAACCAAATTCCAACGCCCTACGTCTGCAGGTTAGGTGCTTGTGGCCCAACGTCTTATACCGCCCTTAGCGGCCGTTGTTATGTGTCGTTCAACGTGCCCTAAGGTCCCTTTTCCTTATTCCGCGAAGACGTTCACCGAATTGAGATGTTTTAATTATACTGTTCGTTTTTATATGGAGGGAAGATAAGGTTTCACGTAAAGGCGTTCTGACCACTGACGAAAGCTCCAAAAAATAGCTTCCGAAACAATCATGCACCTTGGATTCCTTCCACACGAGATGGCCCAAACGACTTGCAAACTAGGGTTTTAAACTTTATTCATTTTTCCTCCTCCTCCTTTTCTTTTCTTTTGGATCATAGTTGCTTTGAGATTTATGTACATTGAATCTATCTTATTGATACGTTACAAAAAACTCCACTTGAATCATTTGATTCCTCTTTACCGACAAAAGCCCGTACTCGATAAAATTTATTATTTCGAGCACGGGTTTTTCTGGTCAAAACATATCTTGTCTTTATCACGAGTTATTTTCCTTGGTTAACAATACTTGCTGTTTGCAAAAAATAAATAAAGTATAGCACTAAATTCAGTAATTTGTAGCGAACAAGTATTTAGTTCATCATAATAAAAAAAATTAAAAAGAATGGTGTTTTCTTTGGATGGCAAGTATCTTGACATCTTTATGCGATATGATCTAATAATGATTGACGTTACAAAAAAAAAAACCTATCATTCTTTTATGCAAAAGATACAATTCAAATCCTTTGATACCGCTTTTTAAAAGTTGGTGACGTATAACATTTGAAAGTTTCGAGTGTAAAGCATTTAAGTATTTTACCAAAAAAATATAAAAAAGCACCATTCAGAAGGAAAATATACAAGCTCAGAGCAGCACGATGAGAGCCATTGAATATATTGGATTTGATGGCATGATATGTGGCCAATCACACAGAGGATATCTTACAGATTATTGTGATGGATGTTTGTTTTGAGTTTTTTTATATTTTATTTTTTGATTCTCATGATTGCGTTTATATTAGATGGCAATAATGAATCTGATTTACAGAAAAAAAAAGTCTTTGAATAGGTTTAGGTGGTAATGCACAATGTGGAGAATGTTGTTAAGAAAAGCAACGACCGAATCCTCCGCCTCACCAAGGATTCCAAGGCTTGCCAATGTGAAAACTGCCCATGGAAGCAGGCAAGGCTGGCTTATCTTGCTTCATATAAAAATCATGGAAATGAATGATTAATCAACAAGAAAAAGGTGCCTCAAATCATTCGTCAAAAAAAGACACTACGAGTTGTTCCTCTCGCATACTTATCAGGAATCTCCAAAGAAAAAGAAAAAAAAAAAAAGGAATCTGATTAAATAGTAACCCCTATCAGAGTTCTCAAAAGTACTTGAATAATTGATGCCAATACGAAAGCTTCCAAAAATTCCTATCACAAACCACATCAGCCCACAAGCGATCCACGAGTGATGCTGGCAGAATGTTTTCTGAAGAGTGACGACTAACCAGAATTTTTCAAGTCATGGTTTGTCATATCACTGACCGACAATGTGAATAAAAGATCTCAAGCAGTTCTCCATCTGGCCATATTTCACAGTTTCATTAATAGTGGTCTGTCTTTATGCTAAACGAGATTTTTGGGTGACCCACTAGCACTAGCAAACAATTTAATTTCCGGACAAAACCCACAAAATGATGCAGTTTGAACATGCGCATAGTGTGCCATTCTGTGATGTCTTCCAAGATGCTCCAGCTGAGGTTAATGAATAAAATTTAGATTGTTTCAAGGCAGCATGGATTTTATAACAGTCCAAGGGTTCAGCTATTTTTGGTCGGTTTAGGCCGGAACCAGCAAGAGGTTTCAAATTGATCTCGACCAAAAAATCGAACATTGCTCCAATTTATAGATCTTGTGCTTTAGTGAACCCCAACCTTACTCAGGAAGTACAAGTCCAACTCAACAAATCGTTAATGCATCACCACCTTGAAGTTAAATTGTTACTAAGGGCTGGTAATGGGTTGGCTTGGGCTGGATTGGGTCTAGGGTTGAAAGAAACATGGAACTTAGAGATCAAGCTCGAGCCCAACCTGGCCTCAAACACGCCCAACCCAAGTAGAGCTTATTATGGGCCGAGTCTCGGGCCTACACTTTTCATTTTAAGTCAGAATTCCTGATGGGCCTATGTCATTGTTGATCCATGCTCGGCCCATGATAAGCTCTAAACCCAAGGGTCCCAAGCGAAGGCCCGGCTCAACCGTGGGTAATATTTTGGACTGGGCCGGGCCAAGTCAAGCTCATATTTATGTTTAGTGGACAACTGAACCCAGGCTCAGCACAGAATATTTCAGGATGACGCGGCTTCCAAGTTAAAATTACAGCCCAAGCCCGGATTTTCTCAGGTTGGATCATCGAACCATGCGGACTAGCCCAACCATGGATGCCCTACCTGTTATCACTTCATCTTCTGCGTGCTTGATATGGAGGATAATGAAGCCTTCAACTCATAAAGATATTAATTATGGCTAAATGATGGAAACTTAGAGAACCATGCATTTAGGATCCATTTTCAAAACTGCTAGAGTTTATCTTCTTTTGAATAAGACACGTCATAATTGAATAAATTGATATTAACATGACGAAGTCAAAACGTAGGTACTACTTATTATTCTATTTCATGTCATTTAGGAACCAAGAGGTGTTTATTAGAGTAAGATCCGAGTCAAGTTTAAAGTCAGCAAGTGCTTAAATGAAGCAAGATGACGGGCAAACATTCAATAATATATATATATATATATATATATATATATATATATATATATATATATATATATATATATATATATATCATAACAACAACCAAAAGCTCCAATAATATATATATGAAATCGGCTGTGCTCCTCTCGGATCAGCGTACCTGGTCTACAACTTGGGTTTTGACTAGGCCTAGTCACCCATTTTGAATTAGACTTGGATACAAAATCTGGAATAGAATCAATTTTAGGTACTGTTAATCTCCATCTTGGTAAACAAGAGCTCTCTAATTTCCTTAAAAATCCCGTTTGCCTTGCAAAAAATTTTATAACACCTTTTGATGTATCAAACACATTTTATTCATACTAAGCTTACAATTTTATTCAAATAAATAACTATTTTACAAAAATATATATTCTTATGAATTTTATAATGTTATCATTGAATTACAAAAGAAAATAAAATGAAGAACCTCACTAATCTATGGAACAATTTGATTTTTGGCGCATGCCATCTTGACTTTTCCAGTCACCTTGCTTCTAAATCAACTTGGCCCAAATAAAACCTGAACTAAGGTGAAGAATCGAAAGTCTATGAAATTTTGTCGAGTTTGAGCTTGAAGCGACCTAACGAGTAGGTAGTAACGGCTCTTGGGTCGAGTTGGGCCGCCAGACGTCAGCCTGTTCAAACTGGGATCTTGACTTGTTCATTGGGTTCAAGTCGAATGTGGCTCTGGCTCGTGTCAAGTCTTGGTTTGCCTCCAACCTAATTTTTAACACTGGATACGCTTTGAAGCTTGTAGCTCATTTGAGTGAATGAGCATCTCCAATCTAGTCTAATAAACTCGTATTGATTCGAGTCCTCTACTCATTGGCACACACTAGTCCAGGCATGTGCTTCGCACGTGAATTTACTTCATATCGATGCAAAAGATAAGTTATTTTATAAAATTTCAAAATGCTTGTTAAAAAGGATTACAATATAAAATCTAACATATCAATATGTTGATAAATAGAGGTATTATCTTGAGCAATATCCTAAATTGGACGCTTGCATTTATTTACATCTTGCCATCAAGAATTTTAAGCTATATTGCTTAAAATAAAATTTACTTCGTCACCCGACAAACAAAGATACATCTGCTGATCAACCAAACTGTATCATCATCTTTCAAGATATAGAGATTAAATATTTTTGCTTGTTGTTAAGTTCGCAGCCGAACATGCATTTCTAATCAAGTTGCAGTGTGTACAAACTATTATTGTCGTAAATTTTAATTAAAGGGATACTAAAACGTATTTTTATTTTGGAGTCGAAAAGAACTTTGGGAACAATCTGTCCATGGCCCAGGCAACAATAGAGAATCCCAACAGCGTAGTCCACGGCCCCATAGTACTATTGTCGCTGGAAGACAGCCTCACATGGTTTTCTTATGTTGTTCTTCTATTCCTCAGCAAGTGAGGGATATTGGAGGGACAAGCATAAGGAAGAGAGAAAGCTGTTGCAGTGTCAATGCTTGCTAGCTTTTCTATTAGATTCCTGCATGTGTGATAACGCTCATGATCTCCTTGCACCACATTATCCCACTCCTGCTCTCATGGTCTCCATATGGGTCCCAATGGTGATGCAAGCCCATTGAGTACAAAGTTTAACGAACCACTTAAACAAAGCAAATCTTTTGCCACCTTTTGGCTTAAATGAAGGCCTCTTTACGCAATGCTGATAAAGGATGGGATCACAATTCATGAAAACTAGAGAGCTTTGACCACATTACTCTCGACCTCTACATGTTAGATAGCTATAATGGGAACTTGGTTTTGGTCCCTTCATCTTGGGGTTAAAAGGAGGAGGAAAAAGGAGCTCCTCAGGAAGACAATATGATGTTGGTTCTGGTGGGATGATAAGAGATCTCATCATACTCATACGGGCAGAGGCACAGTTTGTGCTTTGCTATGGAATTTGGGACCATCATGGAGTCCTATAGCTACTGTTGGGAAGTGAGAGGGGGGATCTCCCGAGTCCCACAATTGCTCCTCAACCCCTCATGCTCTTCTGTTGTTCATTGCTCTGAGATGGTGGTGCACTAAAAGCTAAAGATCATTTACCCCATGCCCAGCGCGTGAAAACTCTGAAGAAATCATGAGAAGGTCTGCACTTTACGATGGCTTCAATAGTTCGCAAAGGAAATTAATGTAGAGTCCTGCTCTCTAAGGCTGGACAAAAGGATCTTTCTTTAAAATTCTTGAAGCTTTATGTGTCCATCCTATCCTTTCTCTGCTTTCAAATTTGAATTAATGCTGTCCCTGGTTTGTGACTTGACCGGGTCTTTTAAATAACTGAACTAGGAAATAAAGGTTCAGCAAAGCGTTTGTTTGGTCAAACTTTTATGGTCTGTAAAAGCTTTTCTTTCAGAAGCAGTAGCACTAGAGCAATTGGAAACCAGTTCTCTTATATACTTTTATGATGGAAAGCTTTTAGTATATCGATGTTGAGAACTGGAATAAGAAGATAATATGAGTAGCAACTGAAGTAGTGGGACTTCAATCATTGCTAATCATATGGTATGAACTGCCAATCTGGAACTAGTTACAAAAGAGCATAAACTCAGCACAACACTTCTTGGTTTTATGGACTGGCCAAATTTATAGGATTGAGCAGGCATGACCTAATGCTTGAACTCTAACAAAAGGCTGAGGTAGAGCGATTAGAAGGGGTCTGATTTGAAATGGAAGAAGATTCATCAAATCATGGCATGTGCAGGCTCATTATTTTCACTAGGCATACTGCTTGAAACAATACATGAATAATACAAGAGGTGCATGGAATTCTTGATGTCAAAATGGCCAAATCGTTTAAGGCATGCTATCCTGCGATAATTGCATAGACCTACCATATAGCTAAACCTAAAACTTCCTCTAATGTTGTCAAGTATTCTTATAATTCCCACCATCATAAGTGATGGGAGAAAAAGTGGATCACCCAATGCATAGGGTTAAAACACCCACATCCGATGGTAAGCCTAGCCTCGGCGAATGTGATCTCGGTAAGCATAGCCTCTTCGAACGTGATCTCGGTAAGCATGGTCTCGGAGAACGTGATCTCGGTAAGCATGGTCTCGACGGACATGGTCTTAGCGAGCGTGATTTCGGTCTCGGCTAAGCAAAGCTTGACTGATCTCGAGGCCAAGAAAGACCTAGTCAGAAGCTGAGACCAACCCCAACTCTACCGAAGGTCAAGCCGGTCTCTAAATCGGGGCGTCTGCATAAAGAAGGGGTCACCAAATCCTCCATATTCGGAATCAAATCCCGCAGTCTCCATCACAACAGCCGTCAAATTTGAATCCTTGCAATCTCAATCGATTGCCAGCTAGCCTGAAATTTCGTGCCATCTAAGGTAATTTATTTAACTCAAGATTTGTGCAATTGCATCCGATTGCGAATAACCGCCACACCCCCTTCTATAAAGAGGGTGGAACTCCGGGGAGAGAGGGACTTCCCCCCTCGACAAAAAGATTTCTCCATTAAAATTTCCAAAAATCCTCTCTGATTTAAGCATCGGAGGGCCTTCGCCGAATCTCCCGGCCTGAGCTTTTTGCAGGTCTACCAAAGACAGCCATCTGCCACCGCTTGCGGCAGAAGCTCCTTCTTCTGGTTCGCGATCACCTCGAAATCTGATTTCCAACAATAACAATAAGAGTGCTAGATGAGATAAAATATGCGCTGCTATAATCACCATTGTTGACACAAGAAACTAATACTAGATAAGAGTAGAGTAAATAATATATAGCATCACATTGGAGGGATTGGAGGCTTTTTTTTTTTCCGGAGGAAAGAGGTCATGAGGAATTTTAATTGGTAGCTCGAGAAACAAAGAGTTCATGCAGTGAAACAATAGATGTGGTTAGAGAGCCTTTTTTTGAGGGAATATATGGTTAAAGAATTTGATTTTGGCATATTAAACTGCGTTTGCTGGTCCCCTTTTTCTCAAGATGATGTTGGTCTTCTTATTTCCATACAAGTACTTTCAAATGTGAAACTTAATGCCCCATAGTTGAATTCATTATCAAACTTGACCTCTTCCCCCTTCTGAATACTTGTGGAAGAATCACGATTTGTTACGTATGAATCATGGAGAACTAGCCACAACTTTTTTCTTTTTCTTTTTCTTTTTTTCTGTAAGAGAACTACCCATAGCAACAACCCTTCCAGCTATCAGCCTGACATTGAGCCTTGTAATTTGTAAATTCAAAGCCGTAGTTGTGCTCGAAATTTCTTGATCATCTCTGAATGAAATTGCTCACATCACAAACAAAATGTGACGGGCCGACCGGGGTAGAAAACCTGCCGACTATCTTCTTTAAAGAAAGGGCCTCGTAAATTCAAATTTACAGTTATACTCAAAATTTCTTCGCATTTCTCTGATTGAAAATGCTTATATTAGTTTAACCAATTAATAGCTTTAAGGTATAACCATCACTGCATATTCTCATTAGTTCCTATTGTTTTCCATATGAGATATGGAACTCGTTTGGTTTATGGAAATAATTTTTATTCACTAGAATATTTTTTTCTAAAAAGCTGATGCCTGATGCCTAACTCCTGGGTATAATATATCTGAAAAAGTGGTTTTTATATGTTTGTTGATCATAGAAAAATGCCATATTTCAAAATAGCTTATAGTTAAGCATTTACTTTCATAGAAAAGTTATATAAAATATTGATTATGCCCTTATTAAAGAGAAAAACCTTACCATATTCTATCAAAAAACTTAGGAGCACTTTTGGAAAAAAAGAAATTCTAATTTTTAGCCAGTAGGAATTGAACTTTTTCATGTCCCATATGAATTTTTCTTTCTTATCAGATATAGAAATCTTATTTTCATAAAAAATTTACTTTCTATATCTCTTCTTTAAAAACTCCAATCAAATACAAAGTATTTCTTTATTTCTCCCTCGACCATACTTGTTTCTTCCCCTCCTCTGCGGACCAAACTAAGTTCATATGGGCAAGAGAAGATGGGTATGACAAATATGTAGCAAGATGGTTTAGAGCCAAAGGGGCGTGTATCTCTCTCTCACACAAACAATTTGGTGATAAAAAGAATTCCAGCATGATGGGGGTGTGGGATGCGTTCCAAAAGAAAGTGGTGGAGCAAGCACTAGGCCTCGAGAGAACAAAAGTAAATGGAAAACAGTAAGGGAAAGGAGGGAAATGTTACAGAGGAGTTTGCCGTTTCCCCGGGGCACACGGCCCAAACACTCGATCCGCCTGTCGGCCCTAACCTGACACATTCGGTGGGGCCCAAGCTTCTCCAACCTCATTGTTTTGGTTTGTTTTTCTTCCTCGACTCCACCGGCCCCCATGTGGTAAAGCGCCTTTGCGGCCCCTCCCCTCGCAAAAGCGAACACGCTCGCCCGGATGCAATAATGTGGTCTTCCTCCTTCTCAGCGAGATCCTCCTTAGGAAATTCCTCTCTTCACCTCCGAGATTGCACATTTTAAACCATGGATCGAAGCCACATATAAAAGATTGGCAATCATAGCCGTCCATCGCCATCATGGACATGCTAGGTAAATAAGTTAAAAGCTTCTGCTCGGTTTGGATTCATCTAAACTCAACCTAGACCAACCCCAACCCTGGATCAAATTAGGCGGCCATGTATACTTTTTACTTTAAGAAAAGTTAGGTGGCTGTATGTCAAAATTGGACTAGATGTTGACTTGTAGAATTGGATCCACTGGATCCATTTATATTTAAGGTTGAGAATGCCGACAAGCACGGTTGGTAAAATCATTGGATGTTGAAATCAGAGAATATTGGCTTGAATCTTGACTTCATTTGATTTTATATCTTAGTTCTTAATAGTAAAAAAAATATTCTTGAGTTGGAGTTGGACCGAACGATGCCAATACTGTCTATAATTTTCATCTATACTTTGATCTATTTATTACTGCATGCCAAAGCTGCTCGACATGGTCCGATTTGGCTTACGCAAATTTAATTCGATGATCAGTTCAGTCTCTACCGGTGTTAAATTTCAATAAGAAGCAAAAAGAGGGAGAATGATAGAATGATAAATATGCTAAGAAACTGGTTTCGAGGCAAAAGTGGAGAAGTAGACAGAAACTAAACCAATCAGGAGAGACCCCTCTCGTCCCGGAAGTCAATGTTCCGGACTGAACTTGACATGCTTAATTAAGATCTTGTCAAAAGAATCTAGAATAAACCGAACCCAAACTTAGACCACGATCCAACCAGGCCTACAATTGGTAACATCTAATATTGAACGGGTCCGGTATGCGAGTACGTGAGAGTAGAGCCAAGCGTCATGGGAAACCCACGTATAATCCAAAATTAGTTAATACTCTTCATGGGTGCGGCGCCACACACTTCAGGGCGTTTCAGTAATTTTAGCGGGCGGTGGAAAGCTACCGGGAAAAGAATTAATTAATGTAATAATTTTAATATGACTTTATTCTTAATTAAACATAATAATAATAATAATAAGGCCTTTACTCTTAATTAATCACGATTGGCGAACCCTCGTGGTTCGGGTGCAGAGGACTCGCGAGTGAACCGGGTAGGGCCGCTCGCGTGGAGCAGGAAGGCAATATAAATAGAAGGCCAACCCGTTTCTTTCCCAGCGGAAGTCCAAACGGTAGCTTCCTAGCCGTGCCATTTCGTCGGCTACAACGCAAACAAGGGAGAGAGGGAAAGGACGAAGGAATAACGAACAAGAGAACTTGGAGCTAGTAGAGAGAGCACGCAAAGCTAAGGAGGGAGATGGGGTCGACCTCGAACGGGAACGAGGACAAGGTGGTGGAGACGGTGATGGTAGGGAGGTACATAGAGATGGAGCAGGAAGGGGACTTCAGGACCGTCAAATCAAGGCTCTCCAGCCTCCTCTGGCATGGCGGCTCAGCCTATGACGCTTGGTTCAGTTGCGCTTCCAACCAGGTCCAACACCCCTTCGCTACTCCCTTTCGTCGTTTCCTTCCCTTTCTTCTCATTTCTCACCACAAAATGGACTGACATTGGATTGGTTTGGCACTCAGGTGGCCCAGGTGCTACTTACACTCCCGTACTCTTTCTCACAGCTGGGAATGATGAGTGGTATCCTGTTCCAACTGTTTTATGGTCTCATGGGTAGCTGGACGGCTTACCTCATCAGCATTCTCTATGTGGAGTATAGGACTCGGAAGGAGAGGGAGAAGGTGGACTTCAGGAACCATGTCATCCAGGTATTTCTCTCTCCACTGATCTTTGTTTACTGTCAACTACCGTCCAAGGCCATTTTCTTGGGTTTTTTTTTTAATTGTTATGCTTTTCGCTCTTGTTTTGTTATGAAAAATAGTGGTTCGAGGTGCTAGATGGGATGCTAGGGAAGCACTGGAGGAACGTGGGATTGGCCTTCAACTGCACTTTTCTTCTCTTTGGATCCGTCATTCAGCTCATTGCTTGTGCTAGGTATTAGCTGCTCTTTGCTTGTTCCTTCCTTTTTTTCCAAAGATTACTACAGGGAGGGTAAAGAGCACACAGAGGGCTGATCTATGGTTGTTTCCGTGTCTCCTCGGTGTCAGCAACATATACTACATCAATGACAAGCTGGACAAGAGGACATGGACCTATATTTTTGGGGTTTGCTGTGCCACCACAGTGTTCATCCCATCCTTCCACAACTATAGGATATGGTCCTTCTTGGGCCTCCTAATGACAACCTACACTGCTTGGTATCTCACCATTGCTTCCCTTCTTCATGGCCAGGTGTGTAGTCTCCTCTTGTATCACAGGAGCCCGAACCTATTTATGTTTTGTTCTCTCTCTAGCTTGTCTCTTGAAACGCGGGATGTTGGGTGATGAAATGACGACAGGTGGAGGGAGTGAAGCATTCGGGACCAACGAAGCTGGTTCTCTACTTTACAGGCGCCACAAACATTCTCTACACATTCGGTGGGCACGCTGTTACAGTGTAAGGCGACAGCTCTTGGGTTCCCCACTGTACGCGACGTAAACAAACACAACCCGCACATCAAACCCATGTGATGTGATCTGTCCCCCTCGTCCTTTCTTTTCTCTGATATTTTTTATTTTTAGTGGTGCATGCATCATCCGGATCTGTATTCTTCTTTGACCAGCAAATGGGACCATTAATTATACTCCTCCCACCACTCGCCCTCCTTCTTATCAACTTACTTGGAAGACCTTCACAATGCACACTTTCACTATGTTAGATAGAGTCCCTAACGCTTTAAATCTCACGTACACATGTGCTTCTTTCTCTTTCTTTCTTTTATTTCAAAATAAAGAAATTAGAGACAGCTGCTTGCAACATTTGTTCTCTTCTGCAGCTTCGCTCACTTCTTTGTTATCTTTATCCATCCACTCGATCACATAAACACTGCTACTAGCTAGCTCTTCAAAGTAGAGCGCCAAGACCCTCTCTCTCTGTGAAAGCTGACAGTATTCGCATGCTTAATTTTGACGGGCAAACAAGTTATCATTGACTGCCTTTAAGGCAGGAGGCAGTCGCATCCACTGATGCATGCCAACTGCATGCTCGACTACGACAGATGCATATGGACCAATCGACGTCCTGCATAATCCTGTTTTTTTGCCCTACAAGTAAAAAAAATAGTTTGCTAATAATACTAATAATAACACTAGATAAATAGCCATCTAGGACTAATTAATGAGAGAAAACATATATCATCATCAGGGAGATCATGCATGCGATGTGGAAGCCTCAAAAGTTCAAGGCGATCTACTTGCTAGCGACGTTGTACGTGATGACGCTGACTTTGCCGTCGGCGGCGAGCGTCTACTGGGCGTTCGGCGACCTACTACTCGACCACTCGAACGCTTTAGCTCTGCTGCCGCGGACGGGGTGGAGAGATGCGGCGGTGGTGCTGATGCTGGTGCACCAGTTCATCACGTTCGGGTTCGCGTGCACGCCGCTCTACTTCGTGTGGGAGAAGCTGGTGGGGCTCCACGACTGCCGGAGTTTGTGCAAGCGGGCGGCGGCGCGGCTCCCCGTGGTGGTGCCCATCTGGTTCCTCGCCATCATCTTCCCCTTCTTCGGGCCCATCAACTCCACCGTCGGCTCCCTCCTCGTCAGCTTCACCGTCTACGTCATTCCCTCCCTCGCCCACATGCTTACCTTCCGCTCCGCCGCCGCCCGGGAGGTAATTTTTTCCCCTTTTTTTTCAAAAAATAAAATCTTCAGCCTTTTCTATTCTTTTTCTTTTGGTTTGCGTTTAACCCCTTGAAAAAAAATTATTATTGCATTATTTTTTCTTAGAAGATAGACAGTAATGAGAGGAACTCACATTACTCACTAAATTTTATTCAGAACAAATGAAAAAAAAAAAAAGTATGCAGTCTGCATAAATTACATCGTAGAAGAAGAAGAAAAGAAAGCAGATAATAAGTTACAGAATGAGAATTTATAACATCAATGCAGGATCAAGATAAGTGAAAAAACCCACCCGGCAGACAACTGGGGCGTACGCAATAGATCTGACCACATTAAATATAGTAAACAAATGGATTTGACTGTCTCCAGAGTAACATGCCCCTTATGCTTTTCTGGGGAGAGCAACTTGTTCCTCATGCTAATTTGTAGTTTTGTACGAAAATAAATATTTTAAAAGGTAAATTTCTGTAGCTATATTTCATGCCTACATTGTTGCATCATTCGTACTAGAGTGATTGATGCAGTACAATATGAATATTAGTGGTGAAATCAATTAACTAATAATACCTGTATTAACCATGGACTAAAATGCATGCAACATGTAAGAAAATCGCATTTCAAGAACGAATTTCGAATTTAATAGAATCAATTGAATCAATACCTTTTTTTTTTGCTAAAATAAAAAAATAAAAAAAAAAAGAGGAGCAGGGGGAGGAAGGGACAAGCCCAACCCCGCGTAGCAGCCCCCACTGGGCCCCCCACCCCGCCAAGAGAATGTTCGATGCGGGCAAACCGGGTCGTGTGGTGGGCACGCCGACCTATTTTACTTATACCCTCCCCATCCGTGAGCCGGCTCGGTTATCCGACCCGACCCTCCGTGTGAGTACGTCACACCTGGCACCACCCAGGCTATCAGCCGACCAGTAGCACTTCCAGACCCCGTGTCCAGGCACCATGACAATAAGCAAGCATCCCAAATTCGAGGAGTTCATAAGTACGTACGTTGCGATAAATATTGCTAGCTAAACACTAACACGTCTTTTGTTGCGCTTTGCAGAACGCGGTGGAGCCACCGCCGAGGTTCGTCGGGAGGTGGATTGGCACGTACACAATCAACTCATTTGTGGTGGGTTGGGTGCTGGTGGTGGGATTCGGGTTCGGGGGTTGGGCTAGCATGGCCAACTTCATCCACCAGATTGACACTTTTGGTCTCTTCACCAAATGCTACCAATGTCCCCAACTCCCACCACCACCACCACCACCATATGGTCTTCCGCTTCCTACCAGCACTCAGGCTCCTTCCACTGCTCCATTCCCCACTAATGTTCATAACCACACCATTCCAACCATATCTAGCAGCATGTCTCCCTCTCCCTCTCCATCGCCTTCTTATATTGTCCACCACCATCTTGGCCCATGAGCTTACCAATGTGAAATGAGACCAAGGTATGGCCTTTGAACTACTAGGCTAAGCAGTGAAAAAGAGGAAGGCAGGAAGAGGCAAGTAGTTCCATGTAGGCAAGTTGTCCCATGGTCGTTTGGTAGAGAGAAGGTGAGAGAACAAACGCTGCCAATGTTTCAGTACTTCTTGTTCTTTTTCTTTCTGGGGTCAATTCAGGAATGTGAGTTGAATGGAATTATCAATGCGCTGTGGCAGCAACAGTTGCATCTAACTTTATCTTCTACTCATGCTCTCTCTCTCTCTCTCGTTGCTGCATGATTGCTTTACTTCATTGCTAGCTAAGAGGAGAGCACTGCCATTTCTTGGTTCTTGGAAGCTTTATTCCTTACCGATACCAAGCAACGCAGTTTTAGACAGTGATACATTCTGATTTTAAGGGAAAAGAGTCTGATGAGTACTGAGGGGAAAAAAAAAAACACACATTGTTGCAGATCTAACTATATATATTCCAAATGCGCCAAAAGATGGTAGCTGGTTTAGATTGTCTAAAACCTGCCCCTTACGGGTTGCAAGCATATATTCATCATGAAACTCAAGTGGAAAAAATTAATGTTGCAGTGCTATATTCAAGTGCTCACGATTAGATGACTATCATCAACGGGTGGATTCTTGGTGATCTTGGAGAAGAAACATGCAAATAGGGGTATAATGTTACATTAAGAGGTGACACTGTTCATCTTACAGTAAACAACACTATATATGCTCCGTCCGCAGTGTTCTGCGAAGTCCCAACAAAACCATAATTAATATCCGTCTTAATTTCATTAGCTAATCTTCGCATTTAGGTAATGCCTTGTCACTCTAGATACTTAATGTGGTACCTGCTTCTTGGCCCTATATCAACTAGAGAACATCGGACAAATGGGGTAAAAAACAGCAACTTTGTGGGAAAGTTGTCTCCTCTAAAAATGCAAGACCAAGAGGAAGAATTTGTCCTTTGCTATTGCAGTGTAGTTGAGAGAACCAGGAAGGGAAATGACATATGGCATGGCCATTACTTTGGACTAGATAAAGCCATTGCTTTATCCATGGATTGGCATACATCATACACTGGAACTATCAATAAAAAGAAGAGATACTTTGCAGCCTTCTTTTGCTTAGCTTTCTTTCACTTTTAGAGTAACAGGTAGGATACGAGATAATTTGCACCATGCATCCCTCTCTTCAGCTACGAAATATGGGTCAATGGAGAAGCTAAACATAATATGACTATCTTACTTCCAAAAAAAAAAAGAAAATAACACACTATCAGAACCAGAAGCATCAATAAGTTTGTTAGTTTCCTGATCTCAAAATTTGTAAATTATCTATCAAGCAAGCCCATAATTATCAAATTTCATTCCAACTATTTGATAAATTCTTATTTCTATCAAAGGCCACATGTGAATTATCTGATCTGACAAACATAATAGTTTGTTGGATGTTGACAAGCATAATAAAAAGAAGTGAATCTTTGCAGCCTTCTTTTTCTTAGGGTTCTTCCACTTTTAGAGTGGCAAGTAGGTCCAAGATACTTTGCTCGATGCATCTCTCTCTCTCTTTCCAGCAACAAAATATGGGTCAACAGAGAAGCTAAACATAATACGACTCGGTACGAGGTTAAGAATTAATAGGTTCGTTGCTTTTCCGATCTCAATATTTGTAAATTATCTATTAAGCAACCATAATTATCCAAGTTTGTCCCAACCATTTGATAAATCCTTATTCCTAGCGAAGGCTGCATGTACATTATCTGATATGACAAACATAGTAGTCTGTTGGACCTTGAACAACAAACACCAAGCATCACCAGAGGACTATCAGAAACTAACCCAGGTTGTTTCATGTAAATAGGGTATTTTGGGGGGTTATTACCATTGAAGTTTTTTAAAAAAGAGCTGAAAACCAGGTTATTTAGTGATTTTAAGTAAATCCAAGTAAAGATAACAGATGACCTTATACTTTGACACTATTGATGTAATCAAAGAATTGAATAAAATGATTTACAAGCACAACTTTTGTGACAACAACAACTCACAGAATATCCACATATCCCACACAGAAACAAGGATTCTTCCAAGACAACTTAGGTCCAGATGATTTTGTAATTGTATAGTAGAAGTCCAGATATCGATAACTTCTAACAATATCCGGGTATTGTTTCACAGAGAAGCCTAACTAGTAACTATAGGAGTAATTTAAAGATTCTAACCAATAATTTCTTTTGGTATCGGTAGCTGCAAACTGATGATTTCTAAAAAACTAGTTTGATTTGGGATTGTCCTCACCCCAAATACACATCAACACCATAATGTCGCATTTTCGTCACTTCTCTCCATAATAAAAATCTGATCAGAGGCAAAGACAGGAAATTCAGGAGCAATGATACTAAAAATTCACCAGCTTCCAAAAGAAGGATGTTAAAACTTAGAAACATAAAATTTGATTAAAGAATATAAGATAGAAAACAAGAACTAATGAGCTAAGATGTTACCTAGAATGTTTCCAAAGGCTGCAAGAAAGCAGGGACGTGCCAAGCAGTCAAATACTATGATGCGTATTTCCCATCAAGACAGCACGGATATCCATTGGAAACAGAGCAGTTGAATGGAGGTAAGAGACCCAGGCGCTTGAGAATTTCAAGTACCTACAGCCTGCAAGACACAACCATAGATTTATTAGGCAGTGTTAGACAGATATAAACTCTGAGTTGAGAGGGAAAGTGGATCAAAACAGTATCCATGTCACAGGTATATATATATAAGAGAGAGTTTCATGACAGTCATCTACCAACTCTCTTACAGGAAAAACACTTAGGATCATTGTGCATGAGGAAATCCTCTCTTTGTATTTCCACGTAGAACACCATTTCTTCAGCTGCTCCTTGCAGAAAATTAGCAGCGAAACTATAACGGGAGCCGAGGTTCATTACATGATATTGAATTCAGCTAGAATTACAATTTTAAAATTCCTCCTGAATAAAATTTAAGAGGCCAGAATAATACAGTTGCCTCACAAGAAGCTAGCATAAAACACAAAAGAGGATTGCCCATCTACATACGAGTATAGTATAGGAGTAGGCTCCATGGAGGAGAAACACAGCATGCACAAATGCACGGACGTCCACATTCCACTGCTCTGCCCTCTTCAAGTTCCTTCTGTATTCCGACCAGTCAATACCTGCAAATTTAGCAACAGAATTAAGAAAATTAGTGTGCATAACATATGACTTTCCCCCCTCAATTTGTCACACATACCAAAGATACCATAATGTTATCAATACCAAACATATATACATAGGTATTACCATGTCATACGAGTCTGTATGTACATTTCTTCTCCCATCTCATTCGTTTGCTCTCTACCGACAGCAAAGTCGACCCTAAAATTATTTGGTGCCTTCTCTTTCATCTTCTCAAATTCCTACACATTGCAAGAGTGTGAGGTGTTAAAATCACCACTTGTTCTAAAAAGCTTAAACTGATAGGATAAAGTAGATTTATTTATATATTTTATATTTTCTTATGCTCTCCTTCATATGTTGGCTGGAGTTTTTTTTAATGGGTGAGCTCAACATGTGAAATTTTTAATAATGAAATTAAAAAGTGCGAAAACATGGTTCGAACTCAAGACCTCTCCTCTGATATCATGTTAAAATCACCACATGAGGTCCATTAAGAACATAAATATAAGCAGTAGCTGATTATGAGATTTAATGACCAAAAGAAACATAAAGGAATTTGGAATACAATGATTATTTCTTTTTTAGAATTGTAAATACATAATGATAAGCCTACCTCTTCATACAGCAATGAGGTGCTTGTAGGAACTCCCAAGAAGAGCCATGCTGGTCCATTGAACTGCATAAGAATTTTAATAAATCAATCTTGCTCATCCCATGACGAATTATTTGAAACACCATAAGCAAGTAATGGAGCATGGGTAGCAAGCAATCCAAACTGCGATTTTCTAATAGTTTAGTCACACGCATGACATAATTCATCTAGAGCCTTTTTTAGGCTTATAATTCATTTACAATTACGAGACATTTACTATAGCGGATGACATCAATCTCCCATGTAGATTAAATTTCAGAAGTAAATTGCCACTAATATTATCCAATGGCTTGCCTAATAAGTTGCATTTATGAGACCACTTCACTTCTTGTAATGCAAAGCCTGACTTGAGCAAATTCTTCTAAGCATTCGCTGTCGCATTCATTGCCTTGCAGTCATCATGCTTCTCAAAGAACATTTTCCACAAGAAGGAGCGGAAGGGTGCAATCCCAGTTCCAGTTGCAGGCTGCAGCCTGCAAGGCTATCGGTAAGCCCTACAAAATCTATTTACAACATGTAATGGGCCAATGGATTAAAATACGATGCAGAACTCAACATCTCCAAGTGCTAACAAGAATAAAACAAGGTCACCAGATTGCCATTATAATATTTGCATGGGGCTCCTTAGGCATAAGTATTTCTTTCCCAACCGGTCCTGTAAGCTTGACTTCAGCACCAGGATTCACGTCACCTTAAATACAACAGCATAACATGAGTGGAATATGATCAGTCAATCAAGAAAACAACAAAAAATTGGGTTGGTCAAAATTATGACAACAGGAGTAGGGGAGTTAAAGTACCCATATAATAAATTTGAGCAGACTCCTTTCACTATTTCTCCTTGCTCATTGGTATAAACAAGCCGCTTTACCCACAGAGGAACCTGTAAAGAATATACTTGCATCTCGAACTAATTGTAGTGATGACACAAACATAGCTATTAGCTTATAACTCGGACCAATTAAATTAAACATCACACAAAACACATTTCCTTCAAAATTAATCATCAAGCAGACCCATGAAATTATGAATTACAAGTTACGAAAGGACACATCCTAAACATTGATAGCGAATACTCATGGCCAATGGGACTTTGGTCCGCTTGTTGGCACCTCTCTCCTCAGCGCTTGTGCTGGCAAGAGTTCTGATTGTAACTTGGAAGTGTACGTTGTTCTTATAAAAGAGAAAGAAAAAAGAAAAAAAGAGGTAATGATTAGGGAAAGAATGGTGGATTAGAAAGTCACGAATTGGAACTACTTAAACAAATAATTTCTTATCATTGTTGATCAAACCTAGAAGAAAGATCATCTATGTTGCTGGTGGTCCAAACCGAAAACGATTGGCACTGCGGTGTGAACGGGGTTCCGTCTGAGTTGTCTTGGTTGGTGTTGGTTGCGCTCCACCTTCCGCCAAGAAACCTGCAAACAAGCCTTGCACCACCACCAGGGTGGTGATGGCCTCCGACGGTCAAGTCAGAGGAGATTGGAGGAGGAGGAGAGGTGATAATCGCAAGTAAGAGAGTGCTCTGGGAGATATTGCTCACCTCCCCCCTTTCTCCCCCAGCCGCATATATACCTGGCTGGGGGGTCTCTCAGGGGGGTTCGTTATCGTGGGGCACGATGGTGTGGCCACTGACATGGCCGTTACAGGGCGTCGTGGAGCAGCACCGGGTACGGCCACGTCAGGGCATAGTGGGGCTCCGCTTTGTACGGCTGATGCAGGAGATCGTGGAGCAGCATCGGATACAGCCGTTGCAGGGAGTAGCGGAGCAGGAGGCCGCGGCGTGCCTCTGGGGAATAGCCTGTCGTTATCAAGAGATCTCCGACTCGGGGTCGGAGCGCTGGATCAAAGGGCAGCCGACTCGGGGTCGGGCTGCGGAGCCGAGGACGTCCGACTCGGGGTCGGAGCGCTGGATCAAGGGCAGCCGACTCGGGGTCGGGCTGCGGAGCCGAGGACGTCCGACTCGGGGTCGGAGCGCTGGATCAAAGGGCAGCCGTAGTCTTCCTGGGCGCGCGTGCCGGTCACGTGGGGCATGGCGGCTTAGTTCCCCCGTAACAGTAGCCCCCCACTTCCGAGCCTGGAACCAGAAGGGGAACAGGTGAAGGGAGTGATGTTTCGGGATTGCCGCCGTTCCTCGGAGAGGCGCGCGCGCTTCGAGCTCCCCGCCCTTTTTATGGCGTATGGCGGTTATTGCTGACCTGGCAGTCTGAGGATTTCGGCGGACATCCTTCCCTAATGGTGTCGATTCGCCTTTGGGGCGCGAGCGACCCTTCGGCAAGCCAGGCGTCCTCTGGCGTCATCGAGGCGTCACTTGCCTTTCCGCCTATTTAATCGGGGGCCTTTCCCCGTCCGTCTTCTTCTTTACAGATATTTTCAAGTTTCCCCTTTGCGCTGCTGTTGCTGCCGTCGGACTGTTCACTTGTTTCTCCTTTGGCGCTCTCGGAGCCGTTCTTACCTCTTTTCCGGTGAGTTTTCCCCATTCTTCTACTTAGGGCTCTCCATACTTTCCCCTCTTATACTAGTGTACTCCAGTCGCTCCGGTCTTTCCCCCCTTCCTGTCCCCGTCCTGACCGTAGGTTTATTGGCCATTAGGAATGGGCGAAGTGAGGGCAGACCAAATTAAGTCGGAGCTGGTCGCCACAGACTTAGACAGACTCGTGGCTCGGTACCACCTTCCCGAGGCCTGCAACGCCACGCTCCCGGGGCCTGAGGAGAGGATGTCCATCCTCCTCCAGGGAAGATCGCCATCAATGAGGGCATTCTCCAGGCCGGGTTCCGCTTTCCCCCTTCGGACTTGGTCATGCAGGTGCTACGGGGTTTAAGAGTGGCACCGACGCAACTGGTGCCGAACTCGTGGCGGGCCCTGACGGTCTTCCAGGTTCTCTGCCGTATGCACGAGATCCCCGCCACCCTGAATGTTTTTTGGGAGTTCTACAGCCTGAGCGGCCACCCCCAGGACAAAGGGTGGTGGTGCTTCGCAGCGCGGCGAGGATGCGGCCTTGTCAAGGAGGCTCCTACCTCCATTCACAAATGGAAGGAGCGCTTCTTTTTTGTTGATGCAGATCCCTCTTGGGAAATCAGGGCGACCTGGGAGACCCCGATGAAGTCTCCGATCGGCCTATCGAGACTGTCAAGGGAGGAGTCCGATGGCTTGGCCGCCTTGAAGGGGTTGGTTGCCGAGGGCCAGCTCCCCCCGGTGGCCCGCCTTATTTCCGAGGATACTTTGGTGAATGTCGGTCTGAGCTCGGTCCCCACCGACCGTGAGTCCGCCACCGATTCTTTCTTGACTTTTTCCCTTCTTTCGTCCCGTTCTTTCCTTTGGTTTCTCCGTCTCCGACTATCCCGTCCTTTTTGCAGAGATCGACGACGTCATGCGGTCGGTGAAGACAAAGGCTGTTGGTAGTGCGTCCCTGCTGGAAGCAGCCCAGAGGAGGAAACGAGCTCTTCCGAGCGGGGCCCCACCGGCGAAGAAGTCCCGTAAGGAGGTGCCTCCGACGCCGACCGACGAGTCCGGGCCCCACCGATCAGGGAGACGTCATGGGCACGGACCGGCAGCTGACGCTGTATCAGCCCTCCGGTGGTAAGATTGCCGCTACTCCGGAGGTATCATCCGAGCCTGCCCGAGACGGACGGGTCGGACGTGATCGGTCCCCGACCCGGCCTTCGACTCGGTCGGCTCCTGATGACTCGAGGAGGGACGCGCCGAGGCCCCGACCGAGCGGGACCCTATCAATTCCTGGGGTGACCCCCGCCCCGAGCGCGATCGGCCGGACTCTTCCCCAGGCGATGGATAGGGGTAAGGCTGCAGAACCACCGTCCGGCTCTGGGGAGAAATCGGGGTCTGCCTTCACTACCGATGGCGCCCGAAATCTCATCGAAACAGTGCTGCTGGAGAAGGACCGTCGGCGGGTCCGGGAGTTGGAGGTCTCTGACGTTGGGGCTGCCAGCTGTGTCTGTCTCATGTCGGTGAGTGTTCTTCTGGCCGCTTTTCACCATTTATTGGCTCTGTTGTTCTCCGCCTGACTCCCTTATTTTTCCTATTTCTTAGCTCGCCCAGTACATGATCCGTCTGGAGGAGTGCTACAAGGAACAGGCGGGGCTTCTGGCGAAGGCCGAGGACCGGCTGAAAGCAGTGGAAAAGGGAGGCCAGGCTGTGGCAGGCAGGACGACCGGGGACTTCGAGGCGAGGCTCCGGGAGGCCGAAGAGCGGGCACTCGGCTTTGCTGCCCTCGAGAAGCAACTGTTGGAGGCTCAGGAGCAGCTCAAGGTTGCCTCGGGTCTCGAGGGCGAGGTCAAGAAGGCGGATGAGCGGGCCGAGAAGCAGTCTCGGAAGGCTGCCGACTACCGGGAGAGGTGGGAGAAGGCCCAGCGGTCAGCCGACAACGCCCGCAACCGAATCCGGTCTCTTGAAGCTAAGCTGGGCGAATTGGAGTCGGCCTTGGAGAAGTCCCGTGCGAGCGATCAGGAGCTTCATTCGCGCCTGACGGAGGCTGAGGCTGCTCGCATTGCTGCCGAAGCGAAGCACAAGGAGGCTCGGGCTGAGCTGCTGAGGGTCTCCACCGAGGCGGAAGGCCGGATTGTGGCGAAGGTCTTGGAGGCGAAAGCCCAGATTATGGAGCGGGCAGAGGCGGCGCTGGCCAAGAGGAGTGCGGAAATCGGGCGTCAGGCGGTAGAGGCTTATCGCCAGTCCGCCGAGTTCGCTCATGATATGTCGGAGGCAGTACAGACCTATCGTCAGTCCGACGAGTTTGTCCGTGACGCGTCGGACGCGGGGGCCGAAGCCTTTATCTTAGGCTTCGAGGAGGGCCTGGCAAGGGTGTCGGCTAAGTACCCCGAAGTTGACCTGAGCGAGATTTCCCTTCTCGACTCCTCTCCGGCGCCATTGCCTGCTGGTTCTCCTGCTGCTTCCCTACCTCCTGCGGACGAGCCCGACGTTCCCGACCCGGGAGTTCCTCCAAGCTGACCTCTTGTACCTTTCGTTGTCTTCTCTTTTTTTTTTGTTATACCGGGGTTTTGCCAAATTGTATGGGCCTCGGCCCTGAAACAATGAAAATTAATGCAAGTTGAATGTTTCTTCATCTCGCCTTCGTCCTTCTTTTTCTTTTAACTCTCGGTAGCGTCTTGCTGACTCCTGGCTCCCGAAATTCTTCCGGCGCTATGCCAGACATCCGAGGGTTAGGCCTCGGGAAATTCTTCCGGCGCTAAGCCAGGCATCCGAGGGTTAGGCCTCAGAAAATTCTTCCGGCGCTAAGCCAGGCATCCGAGGGTTAGGCCCCAGGAAATTCTTCCGGCGCTAAGCCAGGCATCCGAGGGTTAGGCCTCAGGAAATTCTTCCGGCGCTAAGCCAGGCATCCGAGGGTTAGGCCTCAGGAAATTCTTCCGGCGCCAAGCCAGGCATCCGAGGGTTAGGCCTCAGGAAATTCTTCCGGCGCTAAGCCAGGCATCCGAGGGTTAGGCCCCAGGAAACTCTTCCGGCGCTAAGCCAGGCATCCGAGGGTTAGGCCTCAGGAAATTCTTCCGGCGCTAAGCCAGGCATCCGAGGGTTAGGCCTCAGGAAACTCTTCCGGCGCTAAGCCAGGCATCCGAGGGTTGGGCCTCAGGAAATTTTTCCGGCGCTAAGCCAGGCATCCGAGGGTTAGGCCTCGGGAAATTCTTCCGGCGCTAAGCCAGGCATCCGAGGGTTAGGCCTCAGGAAATTCTTCCGGCGCCAAGCCAGGCATCCGAGGGTTAGGCCTCAGGAAATTCCACTCGTTGGTCGACCCAAGGCTGGCGCATGCCGAGGCAACTGGTCGGGGCTTCAGGCTAGTCTGCTCCCGGATGGTCATCGGGTTAGCCTGGCATCCGAGGGCCGAGCCTCGGGACCTTCCACTCGTTGGTCGGCCAAGGCTGGCGCAAGCCGAGGCGACCGGTCGGGGCTTCCGGCTAGTCTGCTCCCGGGATGATCATCGGGCTAGCCAGGCATCCGAGGGCCGTCAAGCCTCAGGAAATTCCGCTCGTTGGTCGGCCAAGGCTGGCGCAAGCCGAGGCGACCGGTCGGGGCTTCAGGCTAGTCTGCTCCCGGGATGGTCATCGGGTTAGCCTGGCATCCGAGGGCCGAGCCTCGGGACCTTCCACTCGTTGGTCGGCCAAGGCTGGCGCAAGCCGAGGCGACCGGTCGGGGCTTCCGGCTAGTCTGTTCCCGGGATGATCATCGGGCTAGCCAGGCATCCGAGGGCCGTCAAGCCTCAGGAAATTCCGCTCGTTGGTCGGCCAAGGCTGGCGCAAGCCGAGGCGACCGGTCGGGGCTTCAGGCTAGTCTGCTCCCGGGATGATCGTCGGGTAAGCCTGGCATCCGAGGGTTGTCAAGCCTCAGGAAATTCCGCTCGTTGGTCGGCCAAGGCTGGCGCAAGCCGAGGCGACCGGTCGGGGCTTCAGGCTAGTCTGCTCCCGGGATGATCGTCGGGTTAGCCTGGCATCCGAGGGTTGTCAAGCCTCAGGAAATTCCACTCGTTGGTCGGCCAAGGCTGGCGCGAGCCGAGGCGACCGGTCGGGGCTTCAGGCTAGTCTCCTCCCGGGATGATTGTCGGGTTAGCCTGGCATCCGAGGGCCGAGCCTCAGGACATTCCGCTCGTTGGTCGGCCAAGGCTGGCGCAAGCCGAGGCGACCGGTCGGGGCTTCAGGCTAGTCTGCTCCCGGGATGATCATCGGGTTAGCCTGGCATCCGAGGGCCGAGCCTCAGGACATTCCGCTCGTTGGTCGGCCAAGGCTGGCGCAAGCCGAGGCGACCGGTCGGAGCTTCAGGCTAGTCTGCTCCCGGGATGATCATCGGGTTAGCCTGGCATCCGAGGGCCGAGCCTCGGGACATTCCACTCGTTGGTCGGCCAAGGCTGGCGCAAGCCGAGGCGACCGGTCGGGGCTTCAGGCTAGTCTGCTCCCGGGATGATCATCGGGTTAGCCTGGCATCCGAGGGCCGAGCCTCGGGACATTCCACTCGTTGGTCGGCCAAGGCTGGCGCAAGCTGAGGCGACCGGTCGGGGCTTCCGGCTAGTCTGCTCCCGGGATGATCATCGGGCTAGCCAGGCATCCGAGGGCCGAGCCTCGGAAAATTCCGCTCGCTGGTCGTGCGCTTGTCGCTCGCTGCCCGACGGGGTTTCTCCGTGGCCAGCCGCGATCATGTTTCTCCTTTTCTCTAAGCGTTGCCTGGGGGAACACGAGAAGGGCATTAAACGCTAATTAATGCGTTACCTGGGAAATCGGATCGCCAGCTGCTGCTTGCGAGGAGTGTTAGTTGAGCGGCCGCGATACGCGGGTTCTTCGAGGAGGATACGGCCTGGGCGCGAGCGGAGATATGTGGACCTAGGGGTACATGACACCCGGATTGTCCTGCACAAAGAATGCGGTTTAAGGAGAATGACGCTTAGGAAATCGCGGGGAGATACGCCTCGGGAGCCGGAACGGCTCCGGTTTCAATGCGCCTGCATTTATTGGAGCCACCCGCGTCGGAACGACCAGGGGGCCGCAGTTTGGCTATAAATACAGGTGCAGGTACGATGGAGTTTGCCAAGCCGGAGCTGTTCAGGTTGCCATGGATCGCGGACCTCCTCCTTGGCATATGACTGAGAGACTCCTGTTGAAGGAAAGGGGAGGCGCTCCCCTTGCGACTTCAGCCAACTAGCCGTTTCATCTGGGATCAACAAGGAGGGTCTTCCCGGCGGAACTCCGCTCTAGGCGTTTCATCCGGGATCACATCTCCCCTCCTTGAAGTTCAGCCTCCCGATTGAGCTCTGCACCAGACGCTCAGTCCGGGACCGCGCCTCCATATGCTCTTCCCCCTCGAATTCCTTCTCTTTCCTACCACTGGGGAGGATGGGAATATCCTTTGGAGGCGGCGTTCCCCTGGGGGCAGCGGGAGCTTCTTCTGCGGCGGCTCCTCGTCTTTTTGGTGAGGTGCTGGATGGCGCCTCCGGTTAGAAGCACCCACTTCCGGTGGGATTACAGCTGCTTTGGGTTGAGGGTTTGGGATCCTCGGTCCTCAGCTCCACGGATTCTCCACCTCTTCTTTGCTTTCTTTACTCCCTAATTCCCCTCTGGGAATTCCTTGTAATCACACGAGCACGCCATTGTAACCAGAAATTATTGAAATGAAAAGTGTTGCACCTTTTCAAATTGTCTTTCTGGCCTTGTTGTTCTACTGGTAATACATCCGCAGGTTAGCGGAATTCCAGCCCCTTGGAATTTCTCGGCCATCTAGGGCTTCCAACTGGTAGGAGCCAGGTCGGTTTACCCAACGAACTTTATACGGGCCTTCCCAATTCGGCGCTAGCTTCCCACCTTCCGTAGGTTGAGATGCCTTAGCTCGCCTCAGCACCAGATCTCCAATTCTGAAAAGCTTCGGTCGGACTTTGGAGTTGTAATATCGGGCCACCCTCCGCTGATACATTGCCATCCGAACCTGCGCCATTTCTCTTGCTTCTTCCAAGAGATCCAGGTTTCCTCGGAGTTGCTCCGAGTTGGCCTCGGGTCGGTGTGCGGCTACCCGAGGTGAGGGAAGTCCGAGCTCTACGGGGACAACGGCTTCCGTGCCATAGGTTAGGCTGAAAGGCGTCTCCCCGGTTGGAGTCCGATGCGTGGTCCGATACGCCCAAAGGAAATTCTCGAGTTCCTCGACCCAAGCTTGCCCCGTCCGTCCGATCCGCACTTTGATACCTTGGAGGATTGTCCGATTTGTGACCTCGGCCTCGCCGTTGGTTTGGGGATGCGACACGGACGTGAACCGATGTTCGATCCCGAACTCCTCGCAGAAGTCTCGGAAATGCTTGTTATCAAACTGTCGACCGTTATCCGAGATGAGGACCCGAGGTACCCCAAATCGGACAATGATGTTCTTCTTTACGAACTTCCGGACTTGCGCCTCCGTGATGGTGGCCAGTGGCTCTGCCTCCACCCACTTGGTGAAGTAGTCGATGGCGACAATCAAAAATTTCCTCTGGGCCGAAGCGATGGGGAATGGTCCGAGGATATCCATTCCCCACTGTGCAAAGGGCCAGGGGGCGGTGATTGGCGCCAAGGGAACAGAGGGGACTCTCTGGATGTTGGCGTGGCGCTGGCAGGCGTCGCATTTCCGTACGTGATCCTTTGAGTCTTCCAATAAGGTCGGCCAATAGTAGCCTTGCCTCATGATCTTATGTGCCAGGGACCTAGCCCCCAGGTGCGATCCGCAGATGCCTTCGTGGACTTCGCTGAGGGCGTAAGCCGCTTCCGAAGGGCGGAGGCACCTTAAGAGGGGGGCGGTGAACGAGGTCCGATACAGCCTCCCTTCGTAGAGTACGTAGTGGGCGGACTTCATAACAAGTCGCCGAGCTTGATCTTCATCTTCGGGGAGGATCCCTTCGGCGAGGTAAGCTACAAGCGGGTCTATCCAAGATGGTTCCGGATCAATTGCCATTACCGCTTCAGCCTCGCCGATGCTCGGGGCATCTAGGGTCTCCAGGTATATCGCCCTTGACAAGTTGTGTGCCTCAGCGCCCACCAAGCGGGACAACCTGTCGGCCCTAGCATTTTCGCTCCTTGGGGCCTGCTGAATGTCAATACTGCCGAGGTCGGGAATGAGTGCTTGCACCTTCCGGACGTAGCTCTGCATGGTCGGGCTCCGTGCCTCGAACTCCCCTCGAACCTGCCCGACCACCAGCTGGGAGTCGGTGAAGACCTTCAGACGCCGGATGCCGAGCTCCTTGGCGAGTTTGAGTCCCGTGACTAGGGCCTCGTACTCCGCCTCATTGTTGGTCACTGGAAATCCGAACCTCAAGGCATACTCGGCTATCACTCCATCGGGATTGGTAAGGACCAGCCCAGCCCCTCCACCTTCAGGGTTCGACGACCCGTCAATGTGGAGCGTCCAGATCGGGAGATCGAGGCTGGGTGTTTCCGGCGGCCTAGGTTCCGCCTCCTGCACAGTGCACTCAGCGAGAAAGTCCGCGAGCACCTGGGCCTTGATGGCGGGCCGGGGCTGGTAGCGGATGTCGAACTCACCAAGTTCTACTGCCCACTTCACCAGCCGTCCCGCATTCTCAGGATTGCTGAGGATCTGCCGCAGTGGTTGATCGGTCAAAAGGGTGACAGAATGAGCCTGAAAATAGGGGCGAAGCCTCCTGGTCGCAGTCAGCAGCGCGAAGGCGATCTTTTCAGCCTTCGTGTACCGCGTCTCGGCATCCCGGAGGACTCGGCTGGTGTAGTACACGGGCTTCTGAAGTTTTGCCTCTTTCCGAACCAGTACTGCGCTGACTGCGGTTGGGGAGACCGCCAGGTAAAGGTAGAGCATCTCCCCCTCTTGCGGCTTGGACAGCAGGGGAGGAGACGCCATGTACTCCTTGAGCTGGTCGAACGCCACTTGACATTCAGCCGTCCAGAGGAAGTCTTTCGGGCGCTTCAACACCTTGAAGAACGGTTGGCAGCGTTCGGCCGATTTTGCCACAAATCGTCCGAGCGCGGCGACCCTCCCAGCGAGCTCCTGAACCTCCTTCACTTTGGTCGGAGGGGACATATCTTGGATGGCCTTGATTTTGTCCGGGTTGGCCTCGATCCCCCGCTGGTTGACAATGAAGCCGAGGAACCTCCCGGCCGAAGCACCAAAGGCGCACTTCGCTGGGTTTAGCTTCATACGAAACTTCCGCAAGGTGGCGAAGGTCTCCTCCAGATCCGCAATGTGCTGATCCGCATGGTGGCTCTTTACCAGCATATCGTCCACGTACACCTCTATGTTCCGGCCGATCTGCTCCTTGAAGATTTTATTGACGAGGCGCTGGTAAGTAGCGCCAGCGTTCTTCAGACCGAAGGGCATTACCTTGTAACAGTACAGCCCCCTGTCTGTTATGAAGGCCGTTTTCTCCTCGTCCTGTGGAGCCATCATTATTTGGTTGTAGCCGGAGAAGGCGTCCATGAAAGACAGCAGCTGATATCCGGAAGTCGCGTCGACCAGTTGGTCTATTCGCGGAAGCGGAAAGCTATTCTTGGGGCACGCCTTGTTCAGGTCGGTGTAGTCGACGCACATCCTCCACTTCCCGCTCGCCTTCCGGACAAGTACGACGTTTGCCAGCCACTCGGGGTAGTTCACTTCCCTTATGAAACCTGCCTCCAAGAGTTTGTCTACCTCCTGGCCGACCACCCGGATCCGATCCGGGGCACAGTGTCTCTTCTTTTGCTTTACTGGTCGGTGGGTCGGGTCGACGTTGAGGGCGTGAGAAATGACCTCCGGGTCGATCCCAGGTACATCGGCCGCCGACCAGGCAAACACATCAGCATTGGCTCGGAGGAATTCCACTAACCGGAGCCGAGCTTCCAAGTCGAGGTTGGCACCGACCCGGACCGTGCGGTCCGGGCGGCCTTCTTTGAGGGAAACTTCGATTACGCCCTCGGCAGGCTCCCCGTGCCGCAAGGCCACTTCGTCTCTGGCGTCAAGGGACTCGACGCTTAGGGCCTCCATGGGCTTCTTCCCTTTGAGAGTTGCTAGGAAACACTGCCGTGCGGTTGGTTGGTCACCTCGGACCTCTCCAATCCCGGCCGCCGTGGGGAACCGCATGAGCAAATGGTAGGTAGAAACCACCGCGCGAAGGGCGTTCAGTCCGGGTCGTCCGAGGATAGCGTTGTAGGCCGAGGGGACACGGACGACCAAGAACCCGAGTCGCACCGTGGCTTCTGCGGGTGCAACGCCCGCAGTCACAGGCAGCTCAATGACACCTTCGGCCGAGATAGCGTCTCCAGTGAATCCTATGAGGGGGGTGGATGTTTTGTGCAACAATTGTCGGAACAAGCTCATCTTTTGGAAGGCCTCGTAATACAAAATATCAGCTGAGCTTCCACTATCCACAAGAACACGCCTTACATCATAGTTCGCCATAGTGAGAGAGATCACCATGGCGTCATCGTGGGGAGTCTGAACCCCCTTTACATCTTCATCACAAAAAGTGATTACATTTCCGACCCGCTGCCTCTTCGCGACGGCCACTCCTGATGCTCCCGCCGAGCCCCCTGCGTTCCTCACGGGCCGAGAGCAGCCCCCAGTGATGGTGTGGATCACTCCCGCAACGGGTCGATTCTGTTCCCGAGGCTCCTGAGGGGCCGGGTCGGCCGGACGCGGGTCTGCCGGGGGACGTCGGTCGTTTACATATCGACCGAGACGCCCTCGGCGAATGAGAGCCTCGATCTCGTCCCGAAGCTGGAAGCAGTCTTCGGTATCGTGGCCGTGGTCTCGGTGGTACTCACAGTACGCCCGAGAAGGCCTCCTCCCAGGGATCTTCTTCATCTGCCTCGGGACCGGGAGGTCCTCCCGCCCCTTGACCTCCATGAGGATCTGGGCCCGGGGGGCCAGGAGTGGGGTGTACCGGTTGAAGCGTCGGTGCGGAGAACGAGGGCGTGTGGCGCCGTGGTTCCTTGCTGGTGACGGGCTTCTGCGCCGGCGTTGAGGCGTCGGGCTCCTCCTCTGGGGTGCCTCTTTTCGCCTTTTCTTCCCGGGCTTTAGAGGAGCCTCGGCGGCCTCCTTGTTCCGGTGGGATGCTGCCTCCTCGGCGTCTGCATACTGGTTTGCCCGAGATAACAGCTCCGGGAAGCTCCGCGGCAGGCGTTTGTCCAGGGAGAAGGTGAGTCTGCCCTTCCGGAAGCCACGCTTCAGGGCTGAGAGAGCCACTTCCTGGCTCAGGTTCCGGACCTCCAGTGTAGCCTTGTTGAAGCGGGTGAGATAATCCCGCAGGCTTTCTCCCTCGTTTTGCCGGACATCAAAGAGGGAGTCGGAGACCAGTCGCCGCCTGCTACTGACGGCGAAATGGCTGATGAAGAAGCGGGTGAACTGGTCGAAGGACTGGATGGAGTTAGCCTCCAGGCCGGCGAACCATGCCCTTGCCGGGCCACGGAGGGTCGCCGGGAAGGCCTTGCAGAGGAGCGGATCCGATGCTCCATGGAGGAGCATAAGAGTCCTGAAACTCTCCACGTGGTCCCGCGGGTCCGCCGCCCCGTCGTAGGGTTCGATCGCCGGCATTTTGAACCCCGGCGGGTTCGGGGTCCGCAGGATCCTCGAGGCAAGCGCCGGCTGGGAGGAGATCTCCAAGTCAGCGAAGGGATCTTTGGAGTGGCCCTTCAGGACCTGGAGTTGTCTGTGGAGATCGTCCACCCGCCGGTCCAGGGAGCGCGACCGGTGGGTGGGGGACGAGGAGCGGCGTGAGGGGGACCGACTGGAGTGCGGGCCCCTCGAGGACTGGGGTGTCTGAGAACGCGCCCGGGTCCGCCTCTCGTACCCCGCACAGCTCCGATGAGAAGGTCCTGGCAGAATGGACCGCACTCGAGAATCCTCCTCGCGCCGGCGCTCCTCTCCATGGGAGAGGAAGGAGCGCGGGTTGTGAGGAAGAGGCGAGTGCTCGGGGGCAGCGGCTCCTGAGCCCGTTGCGGCACCCGAGAGATCACACCCTGCAGATTCTGCACTGCCTCCGCGAGGGTGCGAACCTGCTGGGCTAGCTGGTCGAACTGAGCAGCTTCGACCGTCTGAATGGGAGAAGGGGCGGTGGAGTGCTGCTGAGAGTGCGTTGGGGACGCAGCAGCCTCTCGGCCGGAGGCGCGAGAGGCTCCGCGACCGGAAGCATTGGAAGCTCCACGACCACCTCGCCGTGCCATTACGATCGTTCTAAGATTCGGCCCTTCCTCTAGCGCCAACTGTTGCTGGTGGTCCAAACCGAGAACGATTGGCACTGCGGTGTGAACGGGGTTCCGTCTGAGTTGTCTTGGTTGGTGTTGGTTGCGCTCCACCTTCCGCCAAGAAACCTGCAAACAAGCCTTGCACCACCACCAGGGTGGTGATGGCCCTCCGACGGTCAAGTCAGAGGAGATTGGAGGAGGAGGAGAGGTGATAATCGCAAGTAAGAGAGTGCTCTGGGAGATATTGCTCACCTCCCCCCTTTCTCCCCCCAGCCGCATATATACCTGGCTGGGGGGTCTCTCAGGGGGGTTCGTTATCGTGGGGCACGATGGTGTGGCCACTGACATGGCCGTTACAGGGCGTCGTGGAGCAGCACCGGGTACGGCCACGTCAGGGCATAGTGGGGCTTCGCTTTGTACGGCTGATGCAGGAGATCGTGGAGCAGCATCGGATACAGCCGTTGCAGGGAGTAGCGGAGCAGGAGGCCGCGGCGTGCCTCTGGGGAATAGCCTGTCGTTATCAAGAGATCTCCGACTCGGGGTCGGAGCGCTGGATCAAAGGGCAGCCGACTCGGGGTCGGGCTGCGGAGCCGAGGACGTCCGACTCGGGGTCGGAGCGCTGGATCAAAGGGCAGCCGTAGTCTTCCTGGGCGCGCGTGCCGGTCACGTGGGGCATGGCGGCTTAGTTTCCCCGTAACAGTCTAAAATTAGTTGTTGCAAGTACCTGATGAAGCTACTACAGCAAATTAATTTATGCAATTGATCACTGGGATCCTACACAGATTGCACAAGGAGTTGGAAACTACTTCTAAGCAAATTGATATTGCTAGGCAATGTAACAGCACCACAGCCAGTCCGAAGTCTGGATAATTAAGAAAGGTGAAAAGTTGATGTCAGGTTGACGACCAATCATAAAAGTATGTCAATAATTATAAAATAGATTCTAATTTGATGCACCTGAATTTTAGGGCATCCATTGTTTTATGTAGCAAGCTACAAGTTGACCCAATTGTGGTGAGAAACGTGGATGATTGGACATGCCTCATGAACTAACACATTGTGGGACTTCGCATTATGTAGTAGAATAGAAAAATTATCGAAAATTGATCCCAAAATGAAACAGAAAAGAAGGATTAACAGCTAGTTTTGGTAAAAGCACTAATATTGCACTAATGGAAACTGCCTAATTCCTGAAATTGGGGGTTACTCTCAGTTTGCTCTTGACCAAAACCGATCCACATTAGGCTATGCTCATATCTGAGCTTTGGGCCTTGAGCTAAAAGGCTAAAGGGCTATTGGGCTTGGCCTGTTTAGACTCTACCCCATTTTTCGTTTTCAATTAGCCAGTCTTAAAAAGTCTCTTGAAGTAGTGTAAGCATAGTCGAAAGAGAGCAGATGACCGTCTTCTCAAAGAAATCAATGAAGCAGCAATACAGTTCTTGGTTGCGGAGGAACACCGTCATTTTCGCTACACACATAAACTTGATAGAGATAACCTGTAGCTCCAGAAGAGAAAACAAATATAATTTTTTTTTAATAATCTAAGATGTTTGGTTCCCAAGACAGGTTTGGAGTCCGTATAATATGAGACCACAGACCCCATGCCTTTTGTAGTCCTAGCTAACTACTTAAAGTAATATTAAATTTCTAGTCTCACACAACTAGAACTTCACTATGAGTCACCAACTTGTGCCACCAGTTCACAGTGCTGCACGCCACATTGAGGAAAGGAAAACAAAGAAAACTAGTATATCAAATACAGGAGTCATGTATGGAAATTTTGAAAACTTTACAACCTGGACACCCGATTTGTTCTCTGTGATAAACTTCGAATCTAGCTAGTATAACTGTTAATGGGCTATCATTAGCCTGACTAATTTTGTTGACCTTTTGATTCTTTATTTTGTATTTTTCTACTAGCTAGATTTTTCTTAAATTTTGTCCAATTTTCTTCTCCCAGCAATCTCATTTCTTTCTAGATAGCATAAGGCCTTGCAACTGGATTCCTGAGGCTTGTGGCTATCGCAGCGACGCTCAGCGGGTGGAGATTGCCGTATCCTGGGAGAACCTGGTCGATTAAGCTCGTTCAATAGAGCGCACTGTTCCTTTAATCGCAATGCCTTGAGCATGCTCCACCTTTATTTCCCTCTATTTTGTTTTTTTGTTTTTTTTTTCTTTAGGTTGGGGTGCGGGGGTGTAAAAAGGAAGAACTCTGCGTAAATGGCCTCAATGAAACCGCATATAAGGAAGTCTCATACAATCAATTTGTAATAACAAAGCCAGCTCAGGATGAACATCATCATTTGGATAAATATCATAATTAGAGTCTCTACTTGCCAGCCAATTTGCCGTGGAGTTAGACTCTCTAAAATCATGATTAGCAGCAAATAAATCCAAAATTGCAAAAGGATGGCGGACATCAATAAGAAGAGGGCTGGATGATGTAAAAGAAGACTTCATAATAATCCAATTAATGATAACTTTGGAGTCACATTCAAGCAAAATTCTTGTGCACTATAAGTGAAGATTGCAATGATATGCCCTTTCCATGCTGCTCTTAGCTACAGATGTAGCTGCAAATCGCCTAGTACAAGCATTGGATGAGACGGCCATAATGATCTCAAATAAGAAATCCAGCAGTATCTTAATTATCTCTAACAAAGCCATCAAAGTTGCGTTGATTTTCAAAGTTCCAAGAGGTGGAGACCGGTACCCAATGAACTTTTAATGGAGAAGAAGAAGAATTGCAAGAGCTGCAGGTTTCTCAGTACCTCGAAAGATTGAAGCAAGGAGCAAAAAAATTCTTCCACATATTCAAAAGCCAAATGAATGGATTGATGGACAATCAATCTTGGATTTGAGGTAGCTTTTTTTTTTTTTTTTGCTGAAAAAATAGGAGAAGAGGGGGAGAAGGCAAGCCCACCCCCGCGTAGCAGCCCCATACTGGGCCCCCACCCCGCCAGGAGCATGTTCGATGCGGGCAGAATGACCGTTTGGTATAGGCCCAGCTCACCAGACCCCAGCCATATTTTACTCATACCCTCCCCACCCGTGGCTCCGGCTCAGTTACCCCACTGGGCCCTGGCACGAGTACCCCGTGTGAGTACGTCACACCTGGCACCACCCAGGCTACCAGCCGACCAGTAGCACTTCCAGATCCCGTGTCCAGATGCGGGGCATCCGGTCCCCAGATTTAATCGACGTCCGTGCGTTTCGAATCTGAAACCACTTGATTAGAAGCAAACGCTCGTTCCAACTGGGCCACCATTTTGGTGGTTTTGAGGTAGCTTTCAACAGCGGGATTATAGTCGTCTACGTCATGCTCATATGCATTGCACCTGCGGAACAGTAGTTGATCATTGCAAAGTCTCGATTTGTTCTGCCAGCCAATGCAATTTTCTTCATCACTGCTATTTTGGTACAGAGTTCAGAACGAAACATGATCTGGATTTTCAGTAGTTCAGAAATCCTTTAAATAAGATTGCATTGACGTCACTGCTGTCTGTTGTCCTTTACACTGGTGCATTAGCAGCAACGCGACATGATGACAGTCCTGTGTCCCCATAAACGACGTCCCAAGGTCACAAAGTTTCCTGCCGTCTGGTGCCAGTGGGTCCTTCATGCGCTCTTCTTTGGAGCCTAGCGCTTAAGATTCTTGTCCCATTGGCCGTCTCTTGCAGTCCTGCGATGATCACCGGCCATGCCCCCAAAGCGACGACAGTCGGCAGCGCATGAAATGCTGGCCAACTTGCACCGATGGGATGCACACGTGCGTCGGCAGGAAAATCTAGCGACCGCATAAAGGACAAGAAGGTCTTGAGAAGCCATTTGCTATGCTTTTATTTGAGCCTCATAAATATAACTGAGAGTCCTTCAGCGATCAGTGACGCTTTCGGTGCTGGCGATGACAGCGTGCCGAGTACGCCCGGAGCCGGATTGTTTTCTCCGTTTTTCTAGATGGATTTTACTGCTCTTCTCCACTTGGTTACAGCTGATGGGCTGCAGGCGACTTTTCAAATGTTGTGTATTCCTTTTCGGCTTTTATTAAATGTCGCCCATGACTTTATTCTTTTTTATATTTTCACGAAGTTCATAAATTTTTTTTTTTTTTGATGAAAAAGGAGAGAGAGAGAGAGAGAGAGAGAGAGAGAGAGAGAGGGGTAGTGGTCGGCATCTAAAGTTTAGTCAAAAAGAAAGAAAGATTTACAAGAAAAAATAGGGGAGAATGTACGGAAGAAGAAACATGGAAGACACAGAACTTACTAGAACAGCTCAATATAGTAGTGCATTTATCGAGACTTCAAATGATCTCAATTCATGAATCAAGATATCCTTGGTCTTATAGTTCCATATGATACTGGCCTAGGTTTAGGGGAGACTTCTACAAGCCTTACAAATGTGATTATAGTATAGCATTATGGAAACCACTCACAAGCAGCAACTACGCAAGAAGTTCTAACCATTTTCTTATCGAAATATGGATTCTGTTGCCGCCGAGAATCGGCCCGACCAAGCATCGAGCTGGCTGAGCTGCTAGAGCGCTCAGATAATTGGCAGTTCAAATCGCAGAGATTGGTTGAAGATCACGAAGTGCCTCTAAGGCGGCGAGTTGATGGTCATTATGCTCGGATGACAATGGTTATGATGCTGGCACTTCCGAGACGGTGCTGGTAAGAGAAGATCGTGCTCTGATCTTGGCTCCGACGTCAGATCCGACATTAGGTAGCAAAGACGAAGAAGTCGTTTTGCTGGAAGATTATCCGACGGGAGACCCTCTGATAACTAAATCAAACGGATTCTCAGAGAACAACGAAAGTGTTGTGAGAACAATAAAGCGTCAGCATAGGGGCATAAGAAGGCTCGAGAGCACTCATTTGGAGGGTCCCCCTGGAATGGTTTATACAGAGGAGAGTTGACGTCTGTCGTTGAGGAATTTTGGTGTGCAGATCCATCGTTTTTGGTAGCCTATCACACGTCCCGACATCTCGCCCACGTGGTTATGAATCGCTAGTGATCATAACCAAGATGTCGCCTACTAGGGAAAGAATTTAAAATTTAAAGGACTCTTTATGCATATCTGGATCAGCCATGTAGCGGACTGTGACTGATTGATTGGAGACTTCGTGGCAATCTCTAATTGGTCAATATGCTACCCTGGTTGTTGTTGGTTCGAAGGCGTATCATTTGTTTACTACATTTGAGGCTGAGCTAACTTGTTGGCTCAGGCGATATAAGTAGACTTGCCGAGCTGAGCTAAGCAGTGAAGTCTAGAGGTGATTGGGCACATTGATATGTGCCCACCATGCCTCTTGATTATTAGATCATGGTTGCACAGAATTTGGCATCAATATTAGATCCAATACAAAGAATTCGTTACGATAACTCACAAAAAAGTCAATAAGAACCGGTCAGTCTTTTTGGCAACAAATGTTTGGTGAGGAATAAAGAAAGAAGATGACGACGGAGATAAAGCCCCAGTTACAAAATAATATATGATCGGCTCGATACACTTTCAAAAGATATCCAATGGCCAATTAGAAGCATTGGCCATGCGTGAAAAATCCTACTGAAAAGTCAAGATTCTGACAACCAATTGTAGCTTTACATGATGTCCAAATTCGAGCTACAGCCTGCAGAATCTCAAGCATGGAGAAACACACGTTTTCAAAGCATTTCCTAACAATTAAAACCCCTCAATTCGATGTTGCAGCATCAGTAGAAGCTGCTGGCTCCTGTTTAATCTTGGGTTTCGGTCCTTCTTGTGCCAAGAAGATAAAAAGAAAAATAACCTACAATTTCAAATAAATTTAGAAGATTTAAATTACTGATTTAATGGAGCAGACAGGAAGGATATTGGATAGGTTTGGGTTTGAGGCAGATGCAAGAACCATTGTCGGATTCCTTATGCGATCGTTTGAATGGCCTGGCAAAACGAGTTGGGTGATATGTTTGGAAAAAACGAACAAATATAAATAATTTAAATAAAACTAAAAATAAAGTTTCTTTCGTAGATTAGCTCACGAAATATTTTGTATTTACATGTTAGTTCCTGTCTTTTCCATATTTATATAATTATATTACAAGACCTGAAATCTTGTAACTTAATGGTTATACATGCTTTACGTTAAGCTAACTAGCGAGAATAAAATATTCTACCTTTTTTTAAAGTATTATTTTTTTTTATTTTCTGGATATTTTTGTTTTTGATTCTTCAACTTAACGAACCTTTTAACTCTCAATGGCCAAGCCTCGGACGACAAGACGGCAGCATTAGAGGGAAAAGACTAAGTTTTGATTTTTATTTGCTATTAAAATGAGGATATTTTTGGTTTTCATAATCCTGGTTAATCTTAACCTAGATTCAATCAGCCAACGCTAGTGCAAGAAGTGATCCGTATAAACAGAAAATATTATAAAATATATATATTAGGCGATGATAGAACGCTCACAGCAGACAAATCCACTTCATCTATCCAGCTCGGCTTACAAAATTCCTTAAATCGGAACAAGCATTTACGGGTCATCCCTACAGCAGCCGCGCAAATCACAGTAGAGGTGTACGCGACCGATTGAAACGGTAACAAGAACTTGGACGGAAAAGTTTGATGTATCTACACCGAGCAACCCTCTGGTTTTGGATTGCCAAGAAGAAATCTCGCCCTGCATCAATGTCGTCGATCATCGAGATCCTCTTGACTGATAGAGCTCCATCCGACCTCTGGCCTCCGGTAAGGAGGAGTCCACCCTGGAGTCCTGCACCAAGTGCCCCTGCTTCGAAGCCCAGGCGAGGACCGCAGGGACCCCTGCCTGTGCGAGATCCTCACTCTCCGGTACGTTGAGGGAGATGTAACACAAGAGAATCAACGCCTCCGTCTGGAGCTGCTCCCCAAAATACACCAGCTGGACGAGGTGCTTTGCCCCTCCGGCTTCGATGATGGCCTTGGAATGCTCGACGCGAAGGAAATTTTCCTTGCACACGAACTTGGTCAGGGCAATCACCGCCTCCCTCGACACGATGGCTTCCCTCTCGTCCAGCAGCCGCACCAGAGGCCCGATGATCCGCGTCTCCGTCGCCCGGAAGGTCTTCGACAGGCAGCCGAGAGCGGTGATGCTGGGAATCAGAAGATCGTCGAAGACGCCCTTGTCGGCGATCCGGAGGAGCTGGTCGACGACCGCCTTGGCGGCAGGCGAGGTGGGCTTGAAGGCGGAGTGGCGGAGGTCGGGGTTGTGCTCGGCGACGCGGGCGATCTCCATGATGGACATGGCAGAGTAGTAGCGCACGTCGCCGGAGCCCTTCTCGAGGAGGACGGCGAAGCAGAGGAGGGCGCGGGACTCGGTGATGCTCTTGCAGATGGAAGGGTTGTTCTTGGCCAACTGCCACAGCGCCATGGCCGCCATGGCCTTCATCTCGGCCTTGGTGGCGGGGTCCTCCGCCTCCCTCCCCTTGGTCCCGAACCCGGAGGACACGTGGGGCTTCCAGGAAGGGACGGCGCCGTTGGCAGTTGCGGCGGCGTGTTTGGAGGATTTGGCGGAGGCTATGGTGGATTGGATCACGGAATGGATCTGGGACTGCGCATTGGGCTTCGGGAAGGGGTTGCTGCTTCTGTCTTCCGGTTTGGTGGTGTAGGAATTGGGGGGTTTGTTGTTGGGGGTGGTGGCGAGGACGACGGAGTGGATGGACGTGGCCTTGGAGGAGGGGATGATGGAGTACCTGCTGTGCTCCTCAACGGTCTCGAAGGCGAGGTGGCCGACAAGGAGGCGGATGACGTTGTTCTGGGCGAAGAGGTCCTGGCAAGCGGGGTGGTTGGCGGCGAGCTCGGCGACGGCCCAGGCGGCGGCCGCCTGGGCTCTCATCGGCCCCCCGTCCTTGAGGAGCTTGGTGAGGGCGGAGCAGACGCCGGCGTGCAGCATGCTGTTGACGCCCTCCGGGTCGCGGCCGAGGAGGCCGAGGGCGCGGGCGGCGTTCTCCTGGCCGTCGGCCAGGCCCTCCTTGACGAGGCGAAGGAGGTACCCCACGCCGTCCTCCTGGATGATGAGCTTGGCGTAGTGGAGGTTGTCGCGGGCCAGGGAGGCGAGGGCGGCGGCCGAGTCGGATCGGGCGTCGAGAGAGCCCGTGTGGAGGGTGGCGATGTGGCCCCAGATGAGGAAGAGGATGGGCTCGTTCTGGGCGATGGGCGGCAGCCCGTTGAGCTGGTCGTCGTCGGCCGCGGCGGTGGAGACGCAGAGGAGCCACGAGACGTCGGCGATGGAGTTGTCGAGCTGGGTTGACATCTTGGCGAAGGCGGTGGTAGGGATGATGGCGAAGACGCGGCGCATCAAGCCGTGGGCTCGGCACTTGGACGCCAGGGCCAGCGCCTTCTCCAGGACCAGCTCGGTGTCCAGCATGATGCGGTGGGCGGGACGCTCGTAGAGATCCGCCCGCGCGGCCTGCCGGAGGAGGGCCGCCAGCCTCTCGGTCTTGGCCTTGAGCTCCAGGCACTCCTGCCGGGACGTGGGCGCATCGCCTGCCAGCTTGATCACCTGATCCGCCAGCTGGATCAGCTTCGCCAGGATCTGCATCACCCCGTCCCCCATCATCGCATCTCCACCTCCGCCCTCCTAATTCCCCACCACCACTTGTTGATCCGCCGATGTGGGGCTAAATCGAGGACCTAATTAGTTCTACCCTTCTCTTGATCTTTGGGGAGGTCAGGATGGGATATTTTCTCCTGCTCTTGTTCTGTTATCCCGAGAGGAGAGGAAGGGAGAAGGGCAACGGGTCAAACGCGTCTTTTGTCATTCAACCGATTTTATTTATTTCTTTTATCGACATCTTTGGAATGGAAAAAGAGAGGCGGAATCCGCTATTCCGCTGACCAGCCATTACTGCCGGGGCGATTGGAGAGCCACCTCTGACAGGGGGTCGACTTCGGGTCATCTCCAGTTCACGACGGTCATCACCAAGAACCGGGTTCGCCAAGTCATCCAGCCGCCCCCGGAGAGCCCCAAAATCGAGCCGGCACCGGTTCATCAATGTCCATGCGAATGTGTGGAATTCTATTTAGGCATTCTCTTGTTATATGAGTGGCTCTAGCTTTTTTCAAGATCTTTCGCTCCGGACTCCCGAGACGCCCATTCAGAGCTACAACATTTGCAGGTGAAAAGAAAAAAAAAAAATAGAAAAAAGAAATCATCCTCACTCCCGCCTCTTTTTCTTCTTTTCTTTTTCTCTTTCTTTCTATCGATCCTTTTCATCCCCGTTAGAGAGGATTGACCGACATATAAAAATGAAATGGGGCGTTCATGCAACTCTCCATGTAAGAAGGAAACCATATTTAAATAATAATAATCTTTACTCACATGTTGCATTAGGAAAAAAAAAGAAAAACCTTATCCGTTGCAACAAACTATCAGAGCCCAAACAATTTTTTCTCTTGGAGAAGAAATGGAACATAATAGTTGCAGCTTCCCTCTAGTTACATATCTAAATAGAACACTACGATAAGAGATGGAGTGAGATACAACTATATAACCAAGTCCATCTATATGCATGCGTCTGGACTATGCGAGAATTCATATGTGCCAAGAATTCTCGTGCAAGAATAGTAGTTTAATGCGTCTGGACTCTGGATGCGCGGTCCTGATCGTGCAAGAATTCTCGTGATCAGCGGTCCCAAGCTTCCTCATGCGCCGGTGGATGGAAAACGGACGAACTCAGCTTGGTGGCTGTGCCCCTAAAGGTGCTCGCGTGCAGTCAACCCAAGGTCCCTAACTCTTGGATGGGGCAAAAAAGTAAAAAAAACCTTGTTGACGGTAAAAAAAACCTTGTTGACTCCCTAAGAGGGCCTAGCGCGACTGGACTGCGCTTACTTCAATATTGGTGTGGCATTTGGGGCCTTTTCTGGAACACTTGGGGACTCCAAGGGATGGGCGATTGGAGCACAAGAGCAACAACAGAGGCCATAGCACAAGAGCAACAAGATCGGCCAAGAGGGCATCTGGTAGTAAGGATTGGCCACTCCCGAGAGTGACCGATCCTGAGAGTGGCCAAGACCAATCCCTCGTGGTTGATGATGGCACAGGCTCCACCCCAGCAGCCGGCGTGGACTAACCACAAGATATCAGAGAAACTCAAGATCCTCCAACGACACTTCATAGAGATCCTTGAGCTGCCATCGGAATGGGTGGAGAAGTCCAGAAGAGCATAGAAGTTCAACGACGATGATAGTACGCAGCCTAGGGCAACGAGTCCCGGCAAAATGGGTTGCTCAGGAGCTACATCTCAAGGGCACGCTGGACGACAATATGGAGGTGTCCCAATAAGCAGAGGAACACCACACCTGCCGCTTCAAGAATGAAGGCGACCGAAACTCGACGCTGGCCAATGGTCTGTGGTTGGTGGCAGGCCAGCTACTGACTATGGAGAAATGGATGTCGAACTTCGTTTCAGGCATCAACTCGGTGAATGGTGGTGCAGATTGAGCTCCGATGTCTCCCTCTGGAGTATTGGGACAGGGACTCGATCCTAGACATCGCGTCGGTGACTGGTCGGCCGCTGGCCTTGGATGCTTCACTGACCAACTTCAGAAGCTCGGCTATGCTATGGTCAAAGTGGACACCAGTAGCATAAACCCCCTCAAATCTAGCATCTTCATTATGGGGTAGACGCACAAGTTCTAGTAGGCCTTCGTCTACGAAAACCTGTCGGTGTTTTGTAACGTTCGTGCCTGAATCGGCCGTGGAAGGTGAGTGTCGGCATTCCTCCCCCATGTCGGCTTCGATGAAGGAAGGAGCTAGGGTTTCTCTGGCGCCCATGGTTGTGGAGACCCCTACGAAGACATTGAGTCTACCAAAGCTGGATGGGGGTTGACCACGACTGCCGTCCAGTCTTCGATTCCTGGTTGACCACCAATCGAATCCGGCAGCCGAGGGCAGCCAATATAGAGGTATAGTCGAGGAAGATGATCAATTCCACCCTCAAGATCTACGTAATATGGTCAGTAGGAGGACGACTCGACGAATTGATGGAGGTTGGGTCTAGAGGATGTGCATCCACTCCCATGTTATCTTGTTCATCTAGAATGTGGCATGGGGATGTTTAGCGACCATGAGTGTGTTGGCCAAAAGAGGAGTGAGAATCACTACAGCTTGCAAGGGATGCCCTGATGTGGAAGAGTCTATTATCCATATTGTTTTTGGATGTCCATGGGTGGCCCAGATTTGGAGGTGCGCTCTAGCTTCATCTAGCATGCCGCAGTTTGTGTCATCGACAGAGAACTTTTTAGGCCATCTAAAGGAGTCCCTATAGAGTGGGTATCAAATATGCCTATACGACCTTTCATATTTGGCTTGACAGAAATACCTAGATCTTTGAGAATAGAAGGATGTATCCGAGGATAGTGATGAACAGGGTACTACTTCATGCTGTTGAGATCACTAGGACTACTGCGGTAGTTTCATTTAGAATGGCTAAGGATATTTGGAACTCCCACTCAGTTTTTACAACGACCAGGATTGCTTTTGTTTTCTAAGAGCCTCTACCTCCTAGTTTTCTTAAAGTGAACTTTAACGATAGTGCGTCCGAGGGTGGAGGCAGAGGAGGAGTGGGCTTTATGATTAGAAGTCATGACTTCAGACTCGTCATAGCTGGAGGACGACATATATTCGACATGACTATCATCGGAGTACAATTGAGAGCTACATAGGAGGCAACCTATGCAAGGGTTATTCTGGGTGCGGACAACAGCTATGTTGAAGGGGATTCTATTACGGTGATCGAATGGATTCAATACTAGCATAAATATGACAACGAGCAACTGCTGCTTTGGAACATACACAGGCTTTTAAAAAAATGTGGCTTTTTTTGGGCCATTTATATCTACCGGAAGGCAAATAGTACTGCTGACTAGATCGTCTTCATTGTTGTACAACACTCACGAAGGATCTTTGAGAGAATCACTAATTAATTCTATTTTTTCTTCATTTTTTTAATTATTTTATTAGCTATATTCATGTGAGTCGTCGTTGTATATATAAAAAAAAATTATTGTCACATGTTATGTATATCGGTTACCGAACCCTTGGGTACCAATCACCACGGCAAAAAGCGAGGCCTAAGTCAAAGTTGAAGCCGTAGAAGCAAACGGAGTCTTCTCATCCGTCCCTCTCAGCACCATGCTGGCACCCTCTCATCCCTATTATTTTTACCTTTTTTCTATCTTTCTATCCATGTGCTTCGCCGTCGTGTAGTGGCCACATAACAGATAGACCGACACTAAGTCTGCCCCGATTTGGACGGACTAAGTCTCCCCCGATTTGGACGGCTATGCTCTAGAAGCCTAGCTGATAGAAATTAGAGTGGACTCATTATAAATCCATTCATATAGCGTACCCATTTCTTTAAAAAAAATGCAACCACTCGGTCACAATATACATAATTACCTAGATCCTCTACCGTGGCTTTGCAAACACCGCATATTTTTGGATGACCGTTATCAAAAGATGGACCGCTATCAAATAATATACACCAAAAACAATGTACGGTGCCGTGCCGGGCCACAGCCATTCCGTCTCGAAGGAGCAAAGCCAAAAGTCACCCCACCCGACACAACCGGAGCCAATGGGTCCCCACTAGCTTTGAAGTCCCATGCACGCCGAGAGCGATGGGGGCCCGGAAACCCATTGGATAGGCCATGAATTGAATTGGTAAGCACTTTTGTCATCGTTGCAAGACTCGTTCCAAAGGCTCTTTATTGCGCAGGGCAATTTCTCCCTGCCTGTTGACTTGGCATTCACAAAGGAAGCTCCAATGCTCCCCACCGTTCTCTGCATCTCGCACGTTACTCCATCATACGCTACTATCTTATTAGTTTTCATCCTCGTCATAATGGCTTGATGAATCCTTGTCTTTTTTTTTTAATATATTTCTCAGATCTTGGGTGATCTCTGTGTCACAATAAGTGAATATCACGCGAAATTTGGATTCAAAATATGCCAAGATATTCTGGATCGGATTAGGCCTAAATTAAGATCTAGTACATGATCCACCTTTTTTCATAAGAAAATAGTCTATGATCCATTATTTTTTACGAGCTATTGTGGAAATAAAAATTGGATTTAAAATTTCCAACATTGGATTTGCAACGGGATCGGGCTTGTACTCGAGCTTTAAAAAGCAAAAATTGTAGCCACTCGAAATAGTTCCAGATAGATATAACCTTCTGGCCTCTTGAAATAGTACCCACTAGATATGACAATTTTGTCATGCTGCGTTCCAACCTCACCTTTCTCTGCCCGTGCAATCCGTCTTTGCTTCATTTCATGCGGTAGATGATGATGGTGAGCGTAAGAACTAGTAGCAGAAAAATAGAAAAAATCCTAGAGACGTCAAGTGTTTCTCAGTGTTGATTGATATAATGATGTGAGAGAAAAAAATTACCACACCACAACACTGCCTCCCAGTTTTTCGGAAGTAACTCTGTTTCGGTGGGCTATCGATGTAAGTCACGACCACAAATGTAATGCTCTTAAATCTTTTTCATCGAAGAGAAGTTAATTACCATGATCATATGTCTTGTAGGATTAGCAGCATCAAAAGTCTGCAACTGTTGCGATATCGCCTAAAGCAAAATGTTGAAACGAAGTTCCAACAAACAATTTTTGTGAACATATAAGTCCTCCAACTCCTCATGTTGAAACAAAAATTAGGTTTCTGGCAGCCTAGTAATCTCGACCGGCAAAACTTCAAATTTTGAAAGTTTTAGACTCAGAAAAGAAATGCCCATTAAAGAAGAATACATCCAAAGATTCCTACTAGCTAAACGGAAGTCGTACCTTTCCACCAAACTAATTCAAACCATGCACCTAACCAATTCCAGCCAGGAAAATTAAAAGCCAACACGAAACGCAGACAAGAAACATGTAACATCGCTACTACGTTATGTTAATAGTATTTTACATATATCAATTTCTCATGGATGAGAAAGTGTGACAAAACCTGAAATTTTTTTACAAGCAAGTACCAGAAGAAACAGGAAGAAGAAGATGGCTGTGGCAGCTTTACATAATACCTGGCTCCATCCACACCCACGCCTTAAGCTAACTAGATCCGACCAAAGCCCAACGATATCAACTCACGGCGCCGGCGGCCGCAAGTGACTACGGATCCGTCAGTAGAAATGATGGAAATCTTTAGAGGTTTAGATCCACTCCGTCCGAATCCCATCGGACGGCTCCAGCGATACTGGATCCCGCTCGGCGGACCTACCAGCACTGGTCGGTCTCCCAGGTCCGGCGGCCGTAGCTGGGGAAGGACGGGGAGCGGGAGAAAGGCCGGAAGGAGGAGGAGGAGGAAGGCGTCGGTGGTGAAGAGTGGCGGACGGTCCGGCGGTGGCGGCCGAGGAGGAGGAGCTTGCGGTCGTAGTCAGCGCGCTTCTCGGGATCGGACAGGGTGGAGTAGGCGGCGTGAATCCGGATGAACTCGTCGGCCGAGGTGCCCTTCCGGTCGGTGGCCACCACGTCAGGGTGGCGTGCGAGCGCCAGCCGACGATACGCGGCCTTGATCTCCTGGCCGGTAGCGCCTGAGGGGAGGCCGAGTACGTCGTAGAGCGAGGCGAAGGATGATTGCAAAGCCGGGGGTAGGGCGGCGGCCGGGGGCTGGCGCTCCGCCGCGGCCGTGTACGCGGCGGAGATGCCCGGCGAGCGGAGGGAGGTGGCGGAGCGAGGGGAGGAAGGCGCGACGGAGCGAGGGGTAGAGGGGGTGATCCGAAGGCCGAGGAACTGGGAGGACGTGGTGATCATCATAGCACTAAATCGATCGGGGGACGATAGGATCGGCATGGGGCTGGGGAGAGTCCCTCTTTTATAGAAATATGCTTGGGTTGGGGGTTGAAGCGGGGTTGGTTTAACCGTGGTTAAGAGTTAGAAATAGAATTATTATAAGATCTCTGACTCCATGAGGAGCGTCGGTAACTTATTCCCGGTTAAATGAATTACTTTGTCCGCGGATAACCACAACTTGGCTTGGCCGAGTCAGCAGTGAAGGGGCGGATTAGTGGGATCGTGGCCCTTTTTGCCTTTTTTATTTTTCCCCGATGAAGTCGGATTACGTTAGGCAGTAAGAACAACTCGGGACGGGGTCTGTATCTTTTGCCTAAAAGAAGAATTTCCTTGCTTCACACCAATCTACTATTGGATCATATAATGACCACTTTGAGATCCGTACAGATAGCAAGCGAAAAAAATAGTGTGCTTTGAGATCTCAGCGGGCTACGATCCAATGGTTGGCGTTGTGAAAAAATTCGATCATTCTTTTGGGCGAAAGAGACAACCCTAGGGCTCGGATTCTTGCAGATCCTGTCAAATATCAATTAATTAGCTGTGGAGCATTGGAGAGTTCAGATATAATGGGTTGTGTACGGTTCGACCATCCATAGATGATTAGGGGGACTCACCCGCATGGATGACAAAGATGGACAACTAGACTATACGGTTAATTGAAGAACTTGAAAGGATCTAAACTTGGCAAGAGGAAGAAGGGTAACTAGCGTCTTCTGATTAATTGCTTTCTTTCCCGCAGTATAATGGAGGAGGAAGAATTGAATTTAAGAGCTTGCAACCTAGGCAATAGAAAGGGTTTTGGTAAGGAAAGTGGGGTTTGGATGTGTCCATGATGCTCATATGGTAGTTGAAGATCGATCCGATATACTATAGGACCACCAGTATCAACCAAATCCGTCCTCCAACTGCTCAGGCAATCACCGAACCCTATACTGAGCTGGTGAACTGAGCACTAATCTGATGATGTACAGTATTTTCCTCATTTGTGGGGTATGGAATGCACTAATTGTCGAGCAAAAGGCGTGATGGAGCCATGAAGGAGTTCATCATGAGAAGAATAGGAATATTTGGATGATTAGTGAGTTTTGAGAGGATTCCCAATTTATCATATAAATATCTAATTAAGAGAATTTCTTGTCCTTTATTGGCTATCTAGTCTTCTAAAATTTTATATTAGACCTGCTCTTCTTCAAAGTTGTATTCTTTAGACACTGTGACACAAATTCAGAGTTTGCTGCAAATTAAACTGGGTCATATAAATTTCTTCAACTTTGAAGCATGGATCAAAGATTAATCATTATAATATCATTCCCATATAGATTTTTTAGGTTATTCCTTGACCGTTGAAATGGCTGTATCTTCAACCTATGCAAATACTATAGATTGTCTCTTGGTTTTCCATGAGACTAGGCAAAGCACGATTAAATAAGCAAATCCAGAGCATCGAGACATAGGCCTCGAGCAAACTTAATTTAAACTGATAATGAATTAAATTTATCATGCAAAAGCAAAAAAAAGGTCTTTATGGGACAGATTTTAAAATGCTACGCGTAGGTACCAACTTCTATGGTCTTATTATATGTTACAGTAATTCACATAAATGAAAAAGCTTTTTGTTTCTTCATTTCTGCTAGTAACTAGGGAAGCTTCGTTCTGGCATGGCAATTTTAACATGTTTTTGGGAAAAGAAATTAAACTTTTAACATGTCAACTGTATGAATCTTCTTGTCCCAATTGAAAATCAGGAATGCCAAAATAGATTTCTTTTCTACTCCGGATTTCATTTCAAGGTTCGCAGCACCGAAATAGATTTCTTTTCTAATTGAATGTCAGGAATGCCAAAATAGACAACGTTTGCATGCAGCCTGAACCTCGCTAGTTACACACGCTTGTCATCCGCAGCAGGTTTAAACTGCTGGCCGGCCATCAACTGCAAGTTAATGTATCCTCACAGCGGCACATCCCATGCCAGCTTCTGTGTACAGTATTTTTTTGCATCGTCCTCAAAGCAACAAGCTTAGGTTACATTGAATGTAGACCTAACTACGGAAACAAGCATTGCATCACCAAAAGAAGAAAACATGTACCCATAAAATTTAGTTTAATGTTCCCTATCGGTTGAGCAGTTATCATCTATCTGCCTTTGTGGCTGGGCTACCTTTGTATATTGAGCTGAAGGCTACCTGCGGGATAAGCCAAAAGGTTGTCGGAGAAGGATATATTAATATGGATAAGAGGTCATTAGATGACAATATTTTACTAGGAGGTGTTACAGATTTTTCAACAGCAAAGACATATGAGATTGATATACCAAAGAGGACTGGGCCCCGGTCATCCGTCTAGAAGCGAAGGAGGTTGGGACTTCAGCTGTCACTGGACTAGGTTGGATAGTAGAGGGATAACTACTAATTTAGTTGTCCGATTTCAGATACTTGCATGTGGTATTAGGTGATCAGTCCATTGTGCCGGACTTTAAAAGCGAAACCGTGGCAACTCCACCTTTAAGCTGACTCAATGTTGCATTCGATGTTCTTGTCATCTTCTGCAGATCGCTTCCTCTTTTTCTCTCTCCCATAAACATAGAGATAACGCCACATATAATAATCCAAGATTTCATCCAAAATATCTAACTGAGATGTACTATTAGGATTTCTTGATTTTTTATAAGTAACTAAGATCTACTCAACGAATAATTGATGTGGGACTAAATACACGTTCGTACGAATCCTCGCATACTCTACTGTTTAAGTACTGACGCTCTCGTCAGACTAAGAATTTAAATCTAATTAGGATCACCATGATCAGCCCGTAGTCAGCCTCAATGGATCTGTGCTGTAGCGTTTCCTAGTTGATATAGGCTATAGACTGAGTTTGCTCTAAACCATTTGTCACAATTCAGGATCTTACCGAAAAATACTAACTGGTAGGATTTTTTTTGATTCGTTAGTCCTGTATAAGTATCCACCAATCAAATTGTAATAATCTCCGACGTTCAGGCATTTGGCAAATACACCATGAGCTATGGATGGAATAGCTAGTATCGCATGATTGAGTTAACATGACAAGCGATCGGCCTCAATCATGGTTTCTTTTGGTTTCTTCGTAACAATATTGATTTGTTTTAATTCTACAGTTAATATTTGGAAGGTATATTACGCTAAAAATTATTTTGGCAATCCTCTGTATTGATGCATTACTTTGTATCCATGTCGGGAATAATATTGCAATCCTTCGACAGTAAATTGTTCTACTAGATTTATCTTATATAGGTCTTTGCACCCCTGCCATGAATGCAGCGAAATCTAGCGGATTGATGCAAGTTAAGGTCACTCCAGCCACATAACTTTCTTTATGTTTGATCAAATAATAGCTCGCCACACTTTTGGTGATAGAAAAAAAAACATTACTAATATCCCTAAAAATCATTGTTAGCCCTTTTACGTGTTTCGAACCCTCTAATCAGCCAAGACATATCATATAGTTGTTATTGTTATACTTGTAGAAACTATATCTTTGTCTTTAAATGATAATTATGTTAAGATATTTTAACAAGCAATTCTATTCTATTTAAAGGAAGAAAGTGGACGCACCCACCATTTACCATACGTGCTAACTGTTTCTCATTTTATGTTTTGATACGATAAGAGAGGAAAAGGGCGTTACCTAATGTGAATTAGCTTCAATTAAAAAAGTAACCAATCATGCAGCCTGAAACATGTTAATTGAAGTGGAAAGCCCACCACACGCTTTAATGTCTTCTTGTTGAGTGTTTTAGTTTTAGTTTTTATTTTTTTTAAAAATCCTTTTTTTCTTCTTTTAAATAACACCGACCGTAGCTTGAAGCAGTAGGTTGGGTATTACTTGGATGTCATGTAACCTGTAGCGCCATGACACATGCCAACCTTGATGGTTTGCTTTTCTTTGCAACCTCTCCATATGAAATTTACCGCAAGCATTGATGATGCAACATCCAGTATGCCTTCCACCGATAACGCCCTCATTGGACTCACATGCAAAAATAAATAAATAAATAAATAAAAAGGCCCAAGTGGCATAGGGTGTAAGTGAGCTGAGTAGCTCGCGAGCTAGTGGAGCTCGATTTGGATCCAAATTCATTTTAACTCGATTATGACTATGCTTAAGTCGAGCTCGAGTAGCAAAATACTCATCTCAAAGCTTGCGAACCTAATCATATGTGTGTGTATGTATATATATATATATATATATATATATATATATATATATATATATATATATATATATATATATATATATATATATATATATATATATATATATATATATATATATATTATTAATTTAATATTTAAAAAATATAATATTATGTTATATTTTGTTTTAACTATATTTTTTTCAATTATGACTAAAGTTCGAATTCAAGCTCAAGAATGGCTGGGTTGATATTCGAGTCCAAGCGAGTCGATCCTGAATATTGATTTTTTTTTTTTTATCGAGTTGAGTTCGAGCTTGGATATTAAAATTCGAACAATCTCGAGTCGAGTTTCAAACTCGAGTGTTTTGAATCAAGTCAATCTCGAGCTTCGAACTACTCGACTCAGCACGGCTTGATTGCACTCCGAAATACAGTTGATCGAGAGCTGAATAAAGAAAGACTCGTTATAAAGCCATATAGATTAAGTAGTCACCAACTTCATTTGTGGCATCAAGAAGTAGAGAGCATGACGCTCCAAGAATTAAAAAACAAACTTTCTAGAAGGAAGATACCGACCTCAATCAACTTTATCTATTGAAGCCGGCGAGCACCTGTCCATTGGGCGTGAAAAATGGAGGAGGGGTCATTGGATAACAAATATATAACAAAAGGTTCTGTTGGCTTCTTTTTGCACTACTGGAGGCATCAAAGTTTAATAAAATTAAAGGGGGAAGGGACCCAGATCGTTTCTCTAGAAGCTAAGGTGGTTGGGATCTAAGTTGTCATGAAGGTCACATTGGATCCCTGGCCTTGCGACCCTACGAGGTTGGTAGTCCAATTATAAAGCCTTGCATGCAAGTATATTAGGTGAGCAGTCCATTTGCCCAACTTTAGAGCGGAAAGGCCGGCGACGCCAGCTTTAAATCGACCCTACCGTTACAGTAGGTAGTTGTCTGGTGCCAGTGATGCGGGGACCTGCACCAACGGAAGTTTCCTTTAAAGCTCCTCTATTTTATCTTTTCATCTAAAACAAAATCTTACACTCATTTATCTTAAAATTAGAAATTGGTACTTGTCTGTCGAGGGCATAGAAACTAAAACTTGGACCATCTTTAGCTTGGGAGTTGGGAGTGCCTCCAAAAAAAGGCCGTGCATTCACATGGGCAGTGAGTGGATCCAACAACCCACAGTAGATTCTTTTTCGGTTACTTTTAACCAGTTTGACTGTTTATTTTGTACTGTTTTCTTTCATTTTCTGAATGAAAACAATTAAGCTCTGTTTAATCTTTTTTCCAATATATATTTATTCATGATAATTGTTGGACCTTCTCCACTGGCTAAGCGTCATGCATGGCATATTAAATTCTTTTATTCATCTTACAAGGTAATGTTCACAAAATCATTAATTATAACTTCCTGCAGATTTCAGATCCAGTAAAACGTTTTATCAAGAGAGCAACGACCAAAGTTCGTTGTACTAGCATATTGTATTGATTCTATACTGATATATATATGGTACGGAGAACGTATTAATACTGAGTACGTCGAACGGATTCTGTATCATACCGTACGGATATAGTGATAGTGTGGCACTGATATAAAGTTCGGTATCAAGATAGCGTATCTTGGTAATGATGCTATAATATAGAGATTTTACATAATAAGATTCTTATGCACTGATTGTGGATCTCTCTCTCTTCCTTGGTGAAATATGTTATCACTAAACAAAAACTGACTATACTCTATTTGCAAGGAAAACCTTGGAATCTCGATGGCCAGGAAACATATCACGGATCTTATACTAACAAATGCTTGGCCTGAGACTGCGGCATATTAAATCGAAAATGATCACCCCCTCAAACATGTCAAATACTCCTCCCAAGCGTGAAATTGGTGGAGATAAATGACCCAATCACTCTATGGAAAAAGAATGCATAAAAATAGAATGCAGGAGAAAGAAAAGGCAACTCACCGTTCAATCCATCTTCACGAGTTCAATCCATAGTGTAGAGGCTTAGGCTCCACCTCCACACCAAAATATTGGGAGTTCAACGAGCACAACCCACCCCCATCACCGCTTGGCTCAGTAGTTGGGCTGTACTGGGCAACAACGACTCCACCTACTAACCATGGTATATATATATATATATATATATATTCATGTTTATGCATGATTAGTTAGTGGATTTGCAAGAGGTCTTTGCAACACCATGCAAAACTCTCCCCTAATGTAGTAAGACGATGAACATGTTCAGCTTCGCCAGTTTCTCCCTAAAAGGATAATCAATGTAGGGTTGTTCTTTAACCACTTTTTTCTCTCTTGAACTGAATGCAACTAAAAATTCATGAGCTACATTTCATTTACCATTCAGTATATCAACCTGCGTGGAAACAATCATTTGGGAAAATAAAGGACAAGGATAATGAAATTGACGGGCAATCAGAATGCCCATTAACAGTACACCTACATTTTCTCTTCATCAACATATTGCCTACTCTCATTTTCAAAATATTTTTTAACCTATCAGGAATCTTTGCTGCTTCACTAATATCCTGTGAAAGTAGAAAGCTTGTTTTTGGTTAACATGCTCATCACTTTCTGAGAGATATGATTAGATTGCCCTATATTAGAGTGATGATTCAAGGTGATGGTTTATTATTATAGGCACATGGTGGGCTTTATCACCTATTTAACTGGCCCACTTTTCACATTGGCTGGGCCTCATTTTTACACATCCTACTGAGTTTGGATTAGATGGGCCAAAGAGCCCGGGCAAGCAGTTTTAAACCATGAGCTTAGCAGCTAAACACAACCTGGGGAGCAGACAACCAAGAGATGCATGTTCTGCATAATAATCCACATATATTCCATATATATTTGTTGTACGATAGATAAATGTTTTGTTTACTTTTTTTAGTTTTTCTCTCTTTGTTATCTATTTTATATGCAATGAAATGAATATGGTACTGGTCTTTCCTAACGTTTGCTGGGTCAAAAAAAAAAAAGAAAAAGATTGCACTAAAATACCTCACAAGTAATTATTTGAATAATCAATATCATACCACCAAGCTCTTGCTCGATGGTACCACCCTTGGGCTAAAAAATGTTTTCATTGACCGTGTTTCAATGTTACCACCCTTGGGCAAATAACAAGCCATTTTATTTCTCTCGAATAACCAGAGATGACTTCAGGCCAATAAAAATTTTACTATTTTACCATCTTATGAACTATTAAACAAGAAAAAGTTAAAAAAAATATAAAAATTATATCTAAAGAGGACTTCAAAGACCGGAAGAATAAAATAGATCCTACAATAATAAAACTCTATTTAAATATTAAATATAACAAATATTTATGCTACATATAAATATTTATAAGATATTAAATATAAATATTTAATCAAACTCTATATATATATGGGAAATTGGAGATCAGCATACTGCCTGATACTAAGCATCAAGTGGGATGCTTTTTGATCCGTGCGAATACTCTTTCCCTTATTGATGGCCTGTGTTCCAAGAAATCAGGTTGTTGCCACCAAGTCCAATCTGTTTGCTGTTCTTTCTTCTGTTTTGTTCTCTGTTGGTTTTCTCTCGTAATTAACTTCTGATTTATTCGATAAAGGCTGGCTGGCTCCTTTCGCCCCCCTTATCATCAAATACTTTGGCAGCACATAATTCCCCATTAATTCATTCTTTAAACTACATGCATCTGGACGCTAAAAAATTCAAGTATTTTTTTTCCAAAGAAGATAAGTATTTAGTATTGCAGACAGAAAAAGGCAATCCCCGTGCAAGCTAAGCTCTCAGATACATCAAGCTCCCACGAAACCAGCGCACGCACCTCGCTGCGCATTCATGCATGCTTCCATTCCCTAAGTCCCAAATACATGCCCTCATATCGTATCCTCAAATTGATGCTCGCAAATCCAACCTGTTACGACATGCATGCATCTCTCTCTCTCTCTCTCTCTCTCTCTGAACAATGCCGTTCCACCACCGCCGTCTCCTTGCCGACCAACGAAATGAATCCGCGACCGCCGATTGGCCGGGCCGTCTTTTTTTTTTTTTTTTTTGGTAAATGCGGCAATTTATATAGCTCTAACTAGAGTACATCCTGCCCAGTCACGAGAAAGCAAAGAGTACAAAGGAGAAGGAATATCTCCTGCAGATGTCCATAAAAAGTCTCCGGAGTGCCGGGCCGTCTTTGGCTACATGGGATGGCTGCCTTCGTTGTTGCCTTGTCCGCCTTCGCTGCATTCCTCATCATTGACAGGATCATCAGGTGCCTCGTCGGACCCGGGCCGCAGCCCGGCCGCAACGCGACGGCCAATCCAGAAAACAGTCGCGCTGTAACAGTGGGTGCCGGCCAAGACCCGCACTGCTCTTGCCAGCTCCAAGCCATCCCGGTACTCATCTACGTCGACCTGCCTTCTCGCTCCACCACCAGCCCAGAGGAGGAGATCTGCCCGGTGTGCCTCGGGGAATATGCGGCCGGAGAGGAGGTCCGGGTGCTGCCGAGGTGCGGCCACATGTTTCACAAGGACTGTATCGACCGGTGGCTCGCAATTAGGTCTTCATCTTGTCCCATCTGCCGCGCCCGTGCCATCAAGCAGCATGGAATGCCAACAGAGCATTTTTAATTAATTTTTTGATTATTGAGATGTTACGTGATTCCTCAACGTAGATTTTATACCAACAGTTGTTCGACCAACCACCTTCCCGGCTTCCCCCATCCTTTACGTTTTTCCTTTTTTTTCCTTCTCTTTTGGCATATCCAAACACTTACTTTACTATTCTACCATTTTTATCCTTATTTTTACATATATATCTACGCTATCTAACATCGTTAAAAAATTAACAGTTTCAAATTAAAATGACTAAAATATTCTTAATGGATAGATGTGCAAAAGAAAATATTTATAAGATGGTCATGATAAAAAAAGAAAAAGTAATTTCAAAATTTTATTTTATTTTTAAATAAAATAAATATGTTTTTTGTTATTGGTGCTAGAAGAATAGTTATATTATAGATATTTGTGTAAAAATAATGTTTTATCATAATACAAAAATAAATATAAATTTTAAGGGATATTTATATAAATTTGAATTTTGAGAAGGATACCTTATTTTTAATTCGCTTCTTCCGATAGCTTCCCCCGCGGGGGGGGGGGGGGGGGGGGGAATAGTCAGTGTTTCGATCTCGTTTTCCATCGTCAGGTTCGATCTCGTTTTCCATCGTCAGGTTCGTCGTCTCTTCCCCTATTTTATCTGAATCCTTTAATCTTTGAATTCATAGATGGAAACGCTAGGTATTAGAACTGATTTTGATCCGAAGTTTGCCTATTTTGAGCCGGATTCTGCATTTCATGAAGGGACCTGGCGCTCTTGATTCGATCATCCTGCTGTCTTTGTACGCTTTTGTTTGGATATTTATGTGATTTGTGGTATTTGATTCAGTAATCTCTGGAAAATTGGGTCCTTTTGACCTCTGGTTTCGTCTGGGATTTTTGAGGATGGCCATGGAGCCACGGCAACCCGAGCGTTCTGATTCGCAAGATTTTGCTGTAAATGAAGAGGGGATTGGAGAAGCGCCTGAAGGTGAGGATGGAGATGTGGATCAAGGGTTCGAGAAGTTTGTCGAGTCAATGGATGCGCACGAAATTGATCGCGGTCCCGACGAACAGGAAACAATTGGTGTGGAGAAGTATGATGAGGCTGTAGATATGAAGGTAAACGATCAGAGAACTGAGGAACAGGAAACGGTTGCTGCAGAGAATTTTGATGGGTCAGGTGATGTTGGGGCCAATGCTCGGAGTTCTGGGAAACAAGAAGCAAGTGTTCCCGAGAATTTTGGTGAATCTATTGATATGCAAGTAAATGATGTGAGTCCTGATTCCTGAAGAGCCAGGGCAGCTGGTTCTGAAGGTTAGATGAAAGCTTCTATGGAATTGGTCCGTTCTCTTCCACTCAAAAAAGGAGAATATGGGAATGAAGCCATGCATATTGAATCGAATGGTGTGGAAGCAATTAGTGTGATCAGTGAAGGGGTAAGAGATGCAGTAGAAATGTCTCCTATTCCAGTGGATGATGGAGATGTAATTCTCGAGGACAGCAAAGAAGAGTTTGCTGGTGAGTCTTCCAGTGACGCCGAGCTTGATGGGATGAATTCGGATGGGCCTGATGTAGTTGTTTATGAAGACCCTGAAAATGAAGGATCGGCTTTATGTTGTTTGCTTGATGCTGATGTAGCTGGCTGTACTCATGCTAGGTTAGTGTGAGTTGCGGTTTTCACCAAAAAAATAAAAAATTGAGGATCGCTCGAGGTGATTTTCGATTTGAACAGTGTGAGTTGCAGAACTGACTCGAAAAGAACAGAATCTGCATGATGATGGGCTCGAACAGATTCAGGATGTTTCTGTCTGCTGTAGTATCTGTCCCAATGAGCAGACCATAAATCAACAGATTGTATTATATTATATATTATATTATAACATAATATTATATTATATTATATTATATTATATTGTAGTAATATTGTACTATTAATAATATATTACTATATCATATCATATTATGTTATATTATTATGCTATGGTATTCAATATTATATTACACCATATTATAATAATATTATACAAAATAATAATATTTTAATATGTAATATTATATTGTATTATACCCTGTAATATTCTTTATAGCTATTTTAATATTTTAAAAGTACTTCTTATTTTGGTTATCAAATATATATTAAAGTTTTACAGTATTTTAAAAATTTTTGTAAAAAATCTACTTCCAAAAGCTCTAATATCCAAATTTCTACTTCTAGGAACTATAAAACTCTACTACCAATGACAATCCTGCATCGTACCTTTTTGAATTGAAAAGATCCATAATATTATGTTAAAGATTCATAATAATATTATTATATTAAAGATTCATTCAACATTCAAAGTTCAAAAGGTACGGATCGCGAGCCTAGTCGTTGGTCCTGGTTGTGGGTGGGCCGGACTCGGCCCTTCGCGGTCTCCGCTTGTGGGTGGATCAGCAGCCCATCCCCCCTAATTCGTCTATATGTTAGGTGATAGTATTGTCCTATTACAACTACGTCTAAACTCGAACGTCAGAGCAGACTCTCAAATTTATCTCAAGAACTAGCTCGCACTTGCAAATTATCCAACGAGGAAGACTGTGAGATGCCACTGTTAGGTTTTGCAAATTCGTAATAGCGTTAATGCTGGAGAATTTGCTGGCAATCGGATAAAGATCCGCTGAAACCTATCATACGTTCATAAGGCTAATAGTCAGACTAAAATTGAGCATGGTTTTTAATTGGCTGCTGCTCTAGATATTTTACTAAACCAAATATAAATTAAAGAATAAAAAATCTATGCAGCATTAAATTAAAGAGCAAAAAATTATTGGAATAAAAAAATATGGAGGACTAATCAGTATGATTGGACTGGATTTTTTGGCGGATTCATGAATTGACGATCCATTGGAACGTGGCCAATTTTGGTTGATATGGGTTATGAACCAAAATTGGCTGCTCAATCAACGAATATAACGAAAAATCCCAGCCAGTTTAGTTAGATTATCAAAATAAATTCTAAAAATTAATACATACTTCAAAAACTCTATAGTCATACAATATTGCTAGATTTGCTCATATAATTATGTTTAGTCATACAATATCTGAGCAACTGATATGTGCTTTCCCTAAAAAATAATAAAAAAAACTCTTTATCTTTCTTGAGAGAAATCCTGTTCTAGATTTCCAGGCTGAAAACGAGAAGACCGCATATAAGGAATCAGGCTATAATTAAACTTAATACCTTACAGAATCAATACTCTTGCTACTACCATATTGTTTCACTGATAACAGAACCAGTCAATGGAAGATGTCTTTAGAGCTTAAAAAAAAAAAAGGTAGAAGGGACAAAAAAGCTAAAAAGATGCTACGAAGTAATGAAAGAGAGGATCTCATGAGTGGGAGACCATGATCTCAAAACAGTGAAGCCCATCGAACTCTGGTGCGAACCATAGCTGCATTGGCCCGTTCTGCTGCTGCTCCTGCTGCAACTTCTTTATCGACCCTCCGGAAGATTTTGGTTCGGCGTTCCCTATCTTATTCCAATCTCTTCCCTTCTTCATCCCAATCCAGCGACTGAAAAGCCTTCGTTGGGGCTGCTTATCATCGTCAGAGGAGAAGTTGGGACTCGGATAAAGAGAAGACGACGCCAGAGGCTTCTCCATGGCAGAACAGAGTGATTTGAAGCTTTCGACGGAGAGGAGTAAAATCGAAGGCGAAGGCAGCTGTGGGAGAGAGAGAGGGGAGCTTCCTTTTTATAGGTTAAAAATTTCAGTGTTGCAATCCTAGTCTGAGAGGGACTCTGGGAATTGAAGTGCCCAGCAAACGTGTGAACGGCACGTGGGACCGGATCCGTTTCCTTTCACGCAAGCAGCGCCGTCGTTGCTGGGCTTTTGTGCCTACTCTGAGTTGGCCTCGGAGAGCACGGAAGGCTTGGCTATCGGCGAAGCAACAAAATTTCGGTCTAGCAAAGGTACTTTTTGAGTTTCTTTTGGTTCGTATTATTAGGATTAAGCATTTCTGGCTTACTTTTTTTAAAAAAAAATAGTTATCTTTAATTTTTAATAATTATCAAAACTTATTTTTTTAGTAGATATTAGATTTTGAATTTAGTAGGGAATCAAATATTCTATTTATATAATGCTCTATGCAAAGCGATTTTTGTATCTCCTTCTATGTGGTGTGAGAAGCGGGCAAAAAATTGGAAGAAATTTTTTGTGTGGCACAATTTTTTAATAAAATATTTTTTCTTTCTTAATTATTTTTTTAACATCTCTTTGTTTTGGCATTTGTCCTGAATCATAGGCCGCCATGGTCGATCTACTTTCTTTTAGCATTTATTTGTTTTGAAATTTGTTCGGGATCATAGACCGATACGGTCGATCTACTCCGCATAGTGTGCCGTTCTACAGTTATACATAATACTTTGTTAGTGTCGGGTACAAATTTGATTATACAAAATCATTCAATAAAGTTAACTGGGGTTTCCTCAACAATCTACACGAAGCTACAGGTTTTGGGGTTAAATGTTGTCCTTGCATTTCTCTCTACCTGCAAACTAGCAAACTAGTAAACTAGTACAACTGATCAATGGCGAGGATGGAAAATGGATCGACGATGAGAGGGGCCTTAAGCAGGAAGACCCACTCTCTCCATTGTTATTCATCATCATTGTTAATGTATTAGACTCCAACAGGATGCTTCTGAATCTCTGGAAGTGGCTCAGCCACGTCACTGGATATTAGCATCTTCATTACGCTGTTGACACTAATTTTTTAGGAAAAGCTGAGGCTCTTCGTCTCTATGTTGAAGTTCATTCTATATTCCTTTGAACTAATGACTGGATTCCAAATTAACTTTAAGATGAGCAAATTAACTAATTGCTATGTAGAAAAAGGACAATTCTATCTATTGAAGGCCATTTAACCGTTGTTAATGCTGTCTTGAGCTCCATTCGAAGTTAGTGGATGTTAGACCTGGCAAATGGGTCATTTGCAAAATTGGCATGCTTCAAAGAACTTTCTTATGGAGGGGCCAAGATCAATGTACAGGAGGTCAATTTCAGGTGCTCATATGCCGCCCGCCCCGGAATGTTTGGTGCCCTGGGCATCATCAACCTCAACATTTTCAACCAGACCTTGGTGGAATAGGTTCTGGCTTGAAGAAGAAAATCCTTGGAGAAAATTGAATGCAGAGCTATTACAGCAGGACACACGACGCTCATCTCGTTCTGAAGGTTCGATCACTTCTTCTGGTTCTTGCCAGGTAATGCACAATGGACCTCCTGGAATATGTTCTAAATAGGTCAAATGTTTAAATCTAAACCTAACTCATTTAATAAATATGTTTAAACGACTTGATTCATTTACAACTCAAAGACATTTATGTTAAACCCAAATCTGCTTAAAACGAGTCATTTGCCGGTCAAATTGATGGGTCGGATCATAAATTGCCACCCTTAGTCGCAACTTCTATATATTAATCAATCTTTACTGTCTTAAGTTAGGACTTCCTAAACTCTTCCATTAATAAAAAAAAGTATTAATTTTGGATGCTCCATAGCATGACCTGAAGGGAATTCATTATGGATCTCTCTCGAACAACTTGTTAATATGCTTAAAACTATAGCTCTGGCCATATAAGAGAGTAGAATAGGCGTTGGGGTGAGCAGCAGGAAACATGTCAGGAAATAGATTTTCTTCAAAAAAAAAAAAAAATCTACTAAACAAAGAGCTACCTTCATGCATGTCCACGGAAGCATTTGTCCAAGTGGCTTCAATTTGGTTTCGTCATTGTTCAGCATGGAAATGCAAATTAAAAAACATTAGCATGCCCGCCCAGAATAACAGCCCAGAGGTGTTACTCTCAAGGGGTTGTTACCTCAATTCAGACAAAATTTTAAGCGAGGAGGATCTCTGCAAAATAATGTTTTCTCTCAATCATAACATTATTAAGGCTGCATTTGGTTGGCACATAAAGCATAAATAAGATATGAAAGAAGGCTCGTGCCTGCTAAAAAATATTAAAAAGCCTGGTATAAACTGGGAACGGTACACTGCTCAAACGTCGATCGCAGATATAACTATTTCCGGAGAACCTTGTCATAAGCTATTCACGCCATTGGTTTACCTCGCTCTCCTTTGACATGGGTGGGTGCCGCTCGACTCTCAATTACCCTATGCTTTTTACCGCTAATTGGACTATTGTTGATTACCTGAGAATGTAAAAGATAATTTTGTTATTTCTACTTAGACTATAAGCAACGAATGCCTATCCTTACGACAAAGGTGAATATGATTGAAGCCTCCGAATATTTTCTTCAATAAAAAAAAGGACAAGTGACAAAGGCAAATATATCATAATCCATTTTATTTTTGAAGAACAAGTTACTAGATATATTTAGGAATAATATGATTTCCTGTTGAACTACGAGCAATAATAATTTTTCATACATCCATATGTATATTATTAGCATAGTAATTGGTTGCTTGGATTTTTATTTAAATAAAATACATAAAAAAAATATACCAAGTAGAGCCATAGATAATAACGGTAAACACATCATTTATCCATCTTAATTACTTCAAATAGCAATCTTACTGTAAAAATATCAACCAGACAGCACTTCAATTATGCCATACATAAATAAACATAATTTGTGGAACAACCTTGCCGATAAGCATAGCGTCTATTTCCACTTTTCTCATTCATGAATCAAACACAGCCCAAACAATTAATGGCCTTTTTCATGGCTTATAATCTGATGGAGGTTTGCGGACATTTGTTGTTTGTTCAAAAGCATAAGCAATCTCGATTAATTTTGGTTCCGAACCCTTTAAACCACCAAAACAAATACCAAAAGGATTTCCATCTAATTCATATCCTGCAGGAACAGTAATGCCTGGGTACCCACCAATGGCAAGAAGGGGGGATATATTTGCACCAGGTGTCACAATTGCATCTAATTGCTTCTCTATCATCAATCCTTCCAATCCTTCCCTGGAGAGTTGAGTCATTTTAGCTATTGCACTTCTCTCAGCAGGACCAATCCCATTTGAGTTTTTGAGCCGCCAAGAAAACAAGTTGGCCAAATTCTTCCATCTTTTCCTACATTTAAAACGTAGTAAAACCTCAGTTTATTATCTGAAATAGGAAATAATATATATATATATATATATATATATATATATATATATATATATATATATATATATATATATATATATATATATATATATATATATATATATATATATATATATATATAGTTTGCATTACCTCAACACTATGTTCATTGTTGAAGGCTATTACATCTGCAAGAGACCTGACAGGCGAATAGGACAACTCTGACAAGTAAGCATTCAAGGATAACTTAAACTCAGCCAATAGTGCGACCACCTCGCCACTTTGCTGATAGTCAAGGATGCCAAGGTTGTCAATCAATATAGCTCCCTTTTCTCTACCAAATGTTTTGTCAGATGTTAGACAAGCATATACATATCCATATATATGATAGTAATAAAGAAAATTTTTCTTCAAAAACAATGAAAGAAAAGGCAACGTTATAGGTTTTTGTATAGTTTGGAGGCCAGGTAAACCAGGTCAAAGTTCGGATTAGCTCCAGTTCACAACACCACCTCTAGTTTGGATCTAAATCGAACACATAGTCAATTACCTCTTTATCAAATAGTTCTTGACTAAATTTGATCGGACTTAGCTTTTTGTATTTAAAAAGATCCAAAAATGTTTGGATCATGCATAATATCGAAATAACCTTGTGAATCTCCTCTCCTTTTAATGAAGCCCATGCTAACGAAAGTTGTGAAAATTGGTAGTCTTATTGTATCACAAGAGAGTATTTCTCCAAGTAATTGGCACAAGTAGCTATGTATTATATTTGTGAAATGATCATTGGAGCTCTCATCATCCTTACCGAAAAGAAAAAGAAAAAGAAAATGTAGACTTAGTTGATTGACTATTTCTAGATCAATTTAGTTAGCAGGCTAGGTTGATGCAATAATTCTATGTTTTCTGTGATGAAGTCACCTCATTGTGTTGAAATGCTCCTCATAAGTCTTCCGACGGACAGATCCTTTAGAAAATGCAAAGAAGCCGGCTCTTAGAATTCCCAAATCTTTTGCCCTTCAACCCCTCCACCTTTAAGAACTGTCTGTAACCACCCTGAGGTATATACTTTGATGCTGCTAGGGTTGCTTCCTTATCTCTCGGGTCATAACCTGCAATTGCCTCCAACACATGGACAGCATCTGAGACCGACCGACAAAGAGGTCTGCATTCAAATGGGTGACATGAATAATAATTAACCAGGATAAAAAGAAAAAGAAAATATAATTAACCATACATTTATACATTTACCATTTAGTTTCTTAGAGAAGGAAGATTACTTAAAATGTACAATTTTCTTGATTTGATGAAATAGTCCATGGCCCCTGTCACGCCCCGAATTCGGATCATGACACGGCCGTGCTATTGCAAATCTTTACCCGCAATAACACGCAGCCACTTCAAAACTTCAAATCAATTATGAACAATTATATTCTTAAATGTTATCAAATATTTCATCAATAAAAGATTGATTACAAAGCATCTAAAAATAGCAACATTTAATGTTTCATTTTCTTTTCCCCATAACCCTGAAGCATGTCACGCTCCTTGTTCCTAGCATCTCCTATTCATCTGTAAGAACATAAATAAATGGATATGAGCTATAAAGCTCAGTAAGTAACAATGCATAATCTTATCAGATCAAGCATAATATTTTTCATATTAGTGCATTATTTTAAGAAACTAACGGTTGTAACAAAGTAAGCATTTCTTATAATCAAACCAGATGTAAACCTTTTGTCTTTATTCACTGCTTTGAAATCCGTACTTATCATTATTCTTGCTTTGAAATCCGTACTCATCATTAATCATGCTTTAAAATCTGTGCTGTTATTATTCATGCTTTAAAATCTGTGCTCGTAATAAAGTAAACATTTCAAATAATCCAACTAGTCATAAAACTATGCATGTCCATTCATGCAACTTCATAAATATGATTATGCATCATAAAACTTTTGCCATTATTCTATACTTTGAAATTCATACTCTCAGATGGTAGTGTAGCTATGGCCGCTCTTATTCCCACGGCAAGGCCTTTACCACTGCAGGGTCTATCTTCCAGTTACTATTACCCACTGGCGGGGGTCGTAAAGCCGAGTTATTTTTACCCACTGGCTGGGGTCGTATGCCTAGTTACTGTTACCCACTGGCGGGGGTCGTACATAGCAATCTGAGAGTTCTTTAAAACATATCATGCTTTTCATAAATCTTTTCTCATCGATACATTGGAAAGTGAATAATGGCATCATGCTGAATAAAATTCATGATCATGCTAAAAACTTTATTTTTTCTATGCATCTTTCTATAACATCATAATCATGTGTACATAATATAATAATAATAATAATGATGGATGCTATGTATCCAAAATCATGTAATCATTTGCTAACACATGCTTGATCCTAATTTTGTGAAGACATAAATAATCATATACAATTTCATAATCAAGTAATCACAAGTATTTGATAAAATATAAGATTATATTAGGTACTTTTTCCACAATTCTTATACATAATTCCAATTGCATAAATAATACTTTTTCATCTTATAAAACGTGATACACATTCGACTTCATTTAATTACTATCTTTCTTAATAACTTAGTTCAATTTCTGGTTCAGGCCCATGGCCCAATTCAATTTCTGGTTCAACTCTGATTCAGCTTCTGGTTCAGATCTGATTCAACCTCTGATTCAGGTCTGATCCAGCTTCTGGTTCAGGTCTGGGCCCATTTGCATTCAGGCCCAAAGTTTAATTGGTTTCTGGATCAGGCCCGTGGCCTGATTCAATTACTGGGCCCATTTGTATTCAGGCCCAGAAACACAATTAGTTAATTTATAATTAATCCTTATCAATTCTAATTAATTTAAAAGGGAGCCTAGTCTCAAACTATATTCAATTTAGTCTCTATATTAAAATTTGAGCTCTTCAAGCCCAGTTAGTTTTGGTTTTAAGAACACTAGGCTTGAATTAGGGCCCAGCCCGGCTTCAGATTTCTAAAGCCAAGTTTATTTAAAGCCCACTTCGGAATCAGGCCCATTTCGGCCCACAGCCATTTTTTATTTATTTTTTCTTTCTTCTTTTCTTTTCCTTCTTTCCTTCTTTTCTTTTCTTTTCTTTTCTTTTCTTTTTCTTTTCTTTTTCTTTTTTTTTCTTTCTTTTTCTTCTCTTCCCGAACCTTCCTTTCCTCCTCTTTCTTCTTCCCTCCCCGAGCTCCTCTTCCTCTTCTCCTCTTCTCCCATGAAATTGGGAGGCGAGCTCGAGAGGCGCTCGGGAGGAGGCCGGCCCGAGGCCGGTGACGCTACGGCCAACCGGCGGCAGCTACGGCGGCCGTGGCCCCTCCTGCAGTGGCCGCGGCCCAAATGGCCGCTCTCCTCCACCTCCAGTGGAAGAGATGGGGTGCGGCACCCATCGAGGAGCAACGAGGCCCAGCCGAAGCCAGGGGTGCTCGCGTGGTGCACGGCCGATGTCTGTGGTCGGCCGGATGGCGTCCGCAGTGCACTGAGCCGGCGGCACCCACGGTCAACAGGGAAATCTCCCTTTGGCCGTCTTCTCCGATCCCCTCCGGCGAAGATCACACCGGTTCCACCCCTGGAAACCAGATCTGTCCAAGCCGAGGGCCCTTCCGTGCATCAAAGGTAGGTTGATTTCTTTACATCTTTAGATCTAGGGTTTTAATGGGAAGGAAAAGCCACCGTCGGGTGAAGGAGGAGGATCTCCGGCCAATGTCGGATAACAGCCGATCATTGGTTAGATCCTTCTCCTTCCTTCTCTTCATCTTCTCCCTTCCCTTCTTCCTCTGTTAATCATCCCCTAACTAGAATATATCTAAGCTAATAGTTGGTAAACCGTTAATGAAAAGAAAGGGAATTAAGGGATTACCAAGCTCCGATGAGCCGTGGAGGATTCCGGCGAGCTCCTCTGTCTGCTCCGGCGGCACAACAAGGTGGCGAGCTGAGAATCCTTCCCCCTTCGGCACCACAGCTCTCGGTCCGACTCCTAGGTTCTTATAGCCCTAGTGTGGGGGAGTGGGGGAGAAGAATGGTGGTGATCATGGCTGTCAGGCGGTTGTAACCGCCTCAGCTGGCGATCACCACCTCTGGGTCTCCAGATGGGCCGGCCATGTTGGGCTTGGCCCATTAGCTCACTGTCTTATGGGCTGGTTTTCACAGCCCCTGCAAAACTTGGATTAAATCTAACAGTGCTATTGTTTGGCTTCATAAGCACTTGGATTAGGTTAGATTAAATGCCGCATTAGTGATGCAGGACAGCAGGGAAAAAGAGGGAGAAAGAGAGAAGAAGGAGAGGAGAGAAAGAAGGGAAGAGGAAGAAGAGAGGGAGAGAACTAGGCTTCGTACCTAGTCCTAGCTCAAAGCTTCACACCAAGACTAAAAGAAGAGAATAATCATTTTTTTATTCATCATAGCATAATCCTAAACAATGTACGATCCAACATATTTATAGACCTAGAAAATGCAAACAACCCTCCAAAAGAAACTAGTCTCACAAAAGATCTTCAAAATAACAAAATACCAAAATAAGCCCTAGGGGTTGTCAAATAACAAACTCCCCTAATAAACCCAAATAACATGAAATCAATCCAAAATAAAATCAAGTCAATTGAACTGGCTGAACTAGCACTGGTGTCCGCACCAACTCTCCCCGGGTGGGAAGAAGTCGACCTTGACGAATGTGGCTCGATGTAGCTCTGGTAGTACTCCAATAAGTCTGGGTCAATCGACTGAAGCTCATCGCGTGTGAACCAAGTGGAACCGGACGCTAGTCGTTCTCGCCAACAAACCAAGAAGCGCTAGATACCTCCATAACTAGTAAAACTTGGGCTCGAGACGACGATCAGAGATGCGGTCGCGTGGCGCAGATAGGACCTATTCACAACAGCTTAGCGGGCTTGATTTCAGCAACTTGTAGGCCTGATCAATTCTATTTGGTGGGCCTGCGGAGTAGGGGTGGGGTGGAGTGTGTTCTGGGCCTGATAGGCCTGTGGTTTAGAAGGAGGGAGGGGGGGGCTTTGTGGGTGGAGTGCGGTGTGGACCTAAAGATTAAATAGGGGAATGGTGCGGTTGGGCCTGTTGGCCTGTAAAATGAACATGGGAAATGGTTGTGGTGGGTGGATGGGACTCAAAAGTGGGGTGCGGGCCTGATGACTTGAGCCGTGAGAAGCAACTTGGGGAGGGGTGGGGAGTTGTCAGCTAAAGCATATTCTAAATATTTTAATTTGCATCTCAACAAGCCAATACGAGTTGAATAATATTTACTCTTCTCCTCTCCCAAGAAAATTAGGAGGAAGGGCTCCTCTAGAGATATTCCATGCTGTTGTCAGAATACCAACAGATCAGTAACATCAAGAACTGAACAAGACCACAACAAGACAATGTCAGTGAAGAATGGCCAGGTAAATGATGGACAGATTAGCCTTACCAAACCAAGGCGAGGCAAGGAAGAAGGTGAAGCTAGCTGAGAATTTAAAACATCAGTCTAAGCTTGCAATCATGGCACTCATTCTTGAACTGACACACAACTTAAATTTTATCAGAAGTCTGAGAACGAAGACAAGCATATAGAGTTATAGACTGAGAAGGCACCTTCCCTGTAGGCCAGCTTACGAACAACAGATTTCTGCGGCAGGTGAACCTTCCTCAGCTTGTAGACCCAAAACTCTCTGCATCATTCCACGATCAAATGAACAAGAAACGGTGCAATTTTTTACCCAAATAGAGTGACAGAGAGCTGTTTTTTTTTTTTTTCCAATCTGCTTTCATCAATATTTACCATGACGAGAAATTTTGGCAGATAAAGGTGCAGACTGCAAATCCCTTATTTCATTGAGAGACTCAAATTTCTTTTGTTACAATTTGAATGAAATTTTGATTGCGCTCGCTTACACTTGTATACCTAAACTTGAAATGTGCATGAACCGTAACTCTAATACTAAGTACACCATCTGATTCTTTTCATCTTTCAATGTCCAAATCTGGCACACATATAGCCTCCATGTTTCTTCCATAGAGTTTAATTTTCGAATTAATATACTTCATAAAAAAACAAAAGAATAAGTTGCAATCAAGATAAACACTACTTCAATATATCTTTGAAAGTATATTTTGGTAAAAACTTTCTGAACATTCAATTATTTCACCAACATTGGAGCCCTGTTTCATCGCATTCTATGATCACTGTTCATACATACCGTCTTAAGACAGGATAAACCTAGATTCCAAATACAACTCTAAAATCACAGCATATACCTTTGCTAATTAACTTCACTAATTAATTCTTCAACTTGGAAGAGCACCAAAGTTCCATCCAATCACAGCCATAATTAGCACAAATTAAATATAACAGATAGGTCAAGGAAACATTTGTTGCAAAATGTTTCAAGTATAATACATCTCCGGGATCATAACAAGCCGCTCTAGGACCAAGACGCGATGGCGGAAAGATTTATCTTAAGGACCTGAGTCGAGTCGGTTAGAAATTTTATAAACTTATGGCTGTTTTTTTCTGTAATATTTTCAACAATATCCATGTAAGGATAGGGTTAAGAGAGGCTTGGGCCTGAGCTTGGATGTATGTTAGGTTGCAAGAAATTTGTGCTCAGATAAGAGGAGGCAACAGTTCAGAATAATATTGGCATTACTCGATGGACAGCTTAAATCATTTGCTCAAGGAATACAGCGAAACAACAAATAAGGCACTATATGAAGGAAGCCATTTGCTCGCCACACAACTTTTGGAGGCACCTACCATCACAAGAACACACGTACCCTTTCAGAAGACAAGACCGGAGACCAGATGAGCAAGGAGTACACCCCCTCCCGTTCCAAGCCAGTATTGGACACCTCTGGAGCACCCGCTATCATAAGGGGTGCTGTCCGCCAGTGGATTGCTGTCGAACCCGAAGGTCTGGCTCACCCCAGCCATGGGCTTCGCCTGCTGAGTGGAAAGAGTGCTCGGCTGCGGCAGCTGCTGCTGCCCGAAAGGAAGGTTGTCATCGCCGCCAATTGGAGCGGCGAATGGAGGCCTCGCCGGGGCCAGCCCGGGCGACCCGGGCAGCCCGCACCCCTGGTTGGCACGCGGCTCCTCGCTTGCCTTCCATGCCAGCTCTCCTTTCTTGTCTCGGAGCCACATGTCTCCCTCGTCCACCAGCTCCAGAGTCTCCAAGAAATTCTCATCGGCAGACTCTGCGTCGTCCGTGGCCCAGGCCGAGTTGCTCCCGTCGAAGACCTCCAGCCCGTTGTCGTCGAACACGAGGGCGCAGGTGTTGGCAGTGCTCACGGGGGCGCACTCCGACTCCCACATGCTCTGCTCGGTGCTCGTGTCCTGAACCTGGATGTAGCAGAAGTCGCTGCCGAAGCCTCCAGCACCGGGGGCGGTCTCCCGGCGGAGGAGGTACGCGGCGTACTTGCCGGAGGGGGAGGTGATGAAGGGAACTGGGTTTTCTTGTGTGCCTGGAGGGATGCTCGCAAGGATTTGCTGCTTCGTGGTCCTCTTGATTGTGCCAGATGGAGCGGTGGCTTGTGCTGGTGGTGAGAGGAGGAGAGATGAGAAGGAGAGGGAGAGGATGAGGGAGGCGAGGAACTCCATTTCTTCTTGCTTGGAATTCAACACATGCGAGAGGAGCATGGGATTTAAAGGAGATCAGATTACGGTAGGTGGAACTTTTGCAGTGGAGTTGGAGAGATCTGATTATACCTGTTCCAATAGTAAGGGGATTAGGAGGTCGATGCCATGCCTATTCAAGGTTCGTAGTCGTACTAAAACGAATAAAAAAAAGTTTCCACCGGGGCTCACCGTATTATATTTTTATTATTAATTTACAAGATAAGGGTACTTTTTTTTTTTTTTTTTTTTGCTGGAAAAAAAGGGGTAGGGGGAGGAAGGGACAAGCCCACCCCCGCGTAGCAGCCCCCGCCCCGCCAGGAGAATGTTCGATGCAGGCAGAAATGGCCGTGTGTTGGGCATCCTGACCGGTTTTACTCATACCCTCCCCATCCGTGGGCCCGGCTCAGCTACTTCCGAATGTTCGATGCAGGCAGAAATGGCCGTGTGTTGGGCATCCTGACCGGTTTTACTCATACCCTCCCCATCCGTGGGCCCGGCTCAGCTACTTCTCTGAGCTCTGGCTCGAGTCCCACGTGTGAGTACGTCACACCCGGCACCATCCCGGCTACTAGCGCTTCAAGAGCGATCCTACACCACAAGTTCAAGCAGTGGCCAAAATAGTGAGCTCCGGTCCACAATTTAATCGTCGCCGCAGTGATTCGAACTTGGGACCTTGTTATTAGAATTGCTGCCCAGTACTACTAGGCTACCACCTTGGTGGCGATAAGGGTACTTCGTTCCTTTAAATAGACAGTAAGAATTCTGAAAATAATATTCTAATGTGTAGATGCTCTGCATGCATGGCATTTGTGTATGTATCTTTGTAATTTTGTGTGCCTGCATATGTTTGGATATTTTGAGGATCACATAACATGCGTTTCTTCATCGACATATGATATATGGACTTGGTGATCATACACAGTCCCCAAGTTTTAGTGACAACATATAATGTTATGGAAGGCCTTATTTCACACTATAGTTATTCAAGAATTTAAATATTATTTTTATGTGAGTAGATGGAAATAATGTACGCATTAAACCTTTATGTTGTCTCACAGCTCAAAAATATAATGCTGTTATAGTCTGGTTTAGTCAAACATTATATATTATTTCAACCATAATAGCAACAAGCATGATGTATACAGTATGATTAAGAAAAGCTCCTAAAATATATTTGTTGATTGATATAGTTTGTCATGACATTATAACAATGAATAATAATTTTGATTCAGAAGTTATACGGACACGGCGGTGGTCTATGGGTCAACTTAAAAATTAAAACTTTATAGACTAGGTCGTGGTAAGCTTGTCTGACCTGAGCTTTTATCAAGTTGGAGAAGGATTTATATATTTTGAGAAATCAAATTGATTTATTTTATTTACTTGGCATGTCTGCCAATCAGCTGTGATCAATGATGGCCATTTTAAGCATGCTTTGCTTAGACCGAGGTTGGACGAATACAAGCTTGAGATGATTGTATCAAATATGAGTTGGTCAATTTCAAGTTAGAGCAATAATTTTGGCAAGCTTACTTGGGTAACTTTAACTTGGAACTTATGTGGACCATTTATGTCCTTCTTAGCTAGAGGTCTAGCGGGCAAACTTATGTCTAATTTCGCACTGCTATGAACTGGATATTTGGATTGGGCCTTATAATTTTATTGACTACGATAAATATCCTTTTCCTGAATATACAGCAAGCTTGTTCTCTTGCACCTGCAATATAACTAGTGTAATTAATGAATACACACATAAAAAAGAAAAGAAAAAGTAGGCAGGGGCAAAAATGATAGGAAATTATAAGAAATTAAATACTTTTCCCAACCCGCTCGAATAAATATATTAAGCACTTTGACTCATAAGTATCAGTTACATATCATATGTGTAAGGTGAAATCAAATCCAAGGCCACAACAACATCATGAGAAATTCATGCATATGAGTAGAGAATTCAATTGAATAAAACTCATTTTACGAACATGGGTTAAAATTGCAGGTGACGTTTCCAGGGCCATATGCACCGGAGTTGGCCCTTCTGAACCTTAATGCCGTAGTGAGAGCCTGCCTAGAGGACCCAAGCAAGGCCCGGTTCATGTGGTCTATCACACCAAGTGTGGGGTAGAAGAAGCTCAAGCTATCATACGAGTTGAGAAGAGCTGCAGTCCCTTCTCTAAGCAGCGTCCTGTAGAGGTCTCCCCTCCCTTGGAGTCCTTCCCACAGGGTCATGTTCATCCCGTACCTCCCGGCGGCGATAGGTCCAAAAGCCATGGCGACCCTCGTCTGTGGGCTCACCACCTTCCAGTAGCACTTGAATTGTGGCATCATCCATTTACTAGCAATCAGTGTTCGCAAATTAGTAGCGATCCAATGTAAGATTAGGAAAAACATCCTAATATTGAATCTTAATATTAACACTGTTCATCGCAAAGCAAAAAATTAAGCAAACTAATGTCGAATTCTAGGACCATTGAGGGGTTTTCAGCTTATGCAATGTCTCCTAATAAAACGTTGCTACTACTGGTTAAAATGGTCGGCAGCATGGCTACTCCCCTGAAAGCAAAATTCTTAACCAATAATTGGAAGAGGATGGAAGCCCAAATGCTCGGTTCGGACATTGATTCAATAAAAAAGTGGTCACAACTGAGATGTGTTTCTGCCTTTCCCTACCCTACCAAGAACCACTCAATGCCTGACACGCCCTTCTTTACCAGCGGGCCAGGCGACGCACATGCAGAACGTCGGTAATGTCAGGCATGGAGCGGCGTAATTCCCGGCTGCCTGGTCGAACCCAACGGCTAATCCCTCTCCCCTAAATCAATATATAACAACTTAAATATTTTTTTTCGTGTTCTTCGATCATATATAAATATTTAAGATCTCTTCGACGAATAACCGATCTAAGACCAAACACATGTCCACACGGTCCTTACATTTTTTTTTTGCTTTTCAAGCTCTGATGTTTTTGTCGAATTAAGAGTTTAAATCTATTCAAATTTAATCACAAGCATCATGACCGGTACACAGTCAGCCTCTATGAACTCTTACGAGATTATTTTCTTAGTCTACATAGGTTATAGGCAGAATTTGTTTTGATACCATTTGTTCCAATCCGATAGCCCTATATAAATATCCAAAAAAAATTAAGCGAGGATTCAATGAAGAACTATTTGTTGGTGATGGAGAGAAGGAGAGAATGGGGGAGACAGGTGATCGTACTCGTAGGAGCAGGCGGAGGCCTCCAAGGAAGGGAGACCCGGTGGCCGTCGGGGCACAGGTGGCGGCGGCGGGAGCCGGGGCAGCATCGGCGTCGGCGACGAGGGAGGGGCCGAATCGCGCGGGCAGAATCCCATGGGCTGCGGCGGCTGGGACAGCAGCGGGTCCACCGTGTACATGGCCATTCCAAACATCCGGAACATGAGGGTCAGACCCCGCGCCGGCCCGGCCCCGGCGCCGCACCCTTCCGGCCCCCCCACCACCCGCGCGTAGCAGCCGCTCAGGTCCGGGTTCCCCTCGAATCTCACCGTGTAGCAGCCCAGCCAGTTGGTGCTGTCTTCTTTGTACGCTGTCATTTGGCCGTCCGCTCCTCCGCACGTCACCGCCACCTTCGCTCCTGATTTTGTTTTGAAGCAGTAACAACTTGTTCTTAAGAACATAACAACATGAACTTTAATTTATCTTATATACAGTAGCTGGGGAGAGAATGGTGGGATTTATTTTACGGTACCATCGAGAGGATAGTCGAAGAGGCTCCAATGGCCATCTTTGCATTGGTCGCAGAAGACGCTCCCGGTCACCATTGTATCTGCGCCTACTCTCAAATCCCCTCCTATAAACATGGCAGCTATAGCTGCCAATACCCATGAAAAATCCTTCGGGCGACTCATCGGAGGAATGCGAGTTACAAGAATGAGAAAGTGAGGATCTGGAAGCGAATGAGCTAAAGATCACAATCTACTGCCAGGAAGAAGAAGGGGAGAGAGAGAGGTGGGAAAGGGGTTTTGGTTAGGGAGTAGAGAAGCGAGGGATGGTGGGAGGTGGGGATGCTGCGGAGTAGCGTGGCGAATATAAAATGGGAGGATCCGAGAGTGAAATAATAAATGAGGTTCGTGTGCTTCCAACTGCCCCCCTCAACTGGCGATATTGTCGTGGAGGGGCTTCCCCTTTGCGTTGGGGCTTTTTGAGATTTGATATACTCGGCGGCGAAGGCAGATCTTCTACAGCGAAGTCAGTCAAAAGTTCGTCTTTCCCCATTATAGGAGTTTTTTTATCTTCAGATATGACTGCATTTACTTCCCCATGTAAATATAATTTAGTTTACACACGAGGAGCGAAAACATGTTTGGCTACTGCATATCTACACTTGAGTGAATGGTGCAATTGAGAAGAATAAACAGTTCCAATCCAAGCTGTCCTGCTTGGATCAATGTATCCTCACAGAAGGCAGTGCATAAAAACGGATCAAGGTGTCAACATGGATCGATCCCACAGTCCGATCCGCACTGAACTCACTGGATCCGAACATTAATACCCGAAGATCTGAGATGAGAAGCACGAGTATCTCCAGAACCTCGAACTGCTATCAAATTCTAGGAAAGCTGCTGTCCTGCTTGTCTTGGAGAGCCATGGTTTTGCTTCATGATGTGCGAGGGCATCAGATGGCCGCACAGAAGCGTTCCACGATTTGCCTCCATCGTGCAGCAATCTCGTTGATGAGAAAGGCAAGATTACTGAGGTCCCTCAATAGCATGAGCTCCCCACATTGTTTCCATGGACGAGGAAATAAAACCAGAGAGAAATGCGCCATTTATGGACCTTGGATCCGTGGCTAGTGATTTCCAGATAACGCTACCTTCCAACTGGCCTAAAACATTTAAAAGCCACGTCGTTTTTAACTACTCGCCATCACATTTGTCCATGGGAGAGGCAATTCAGGATTACTCTCATAAATCAATTTGGAGTGGTCAAAACCACTTCGGATCTATTATACGTAGCCTTCGGAAGCAAGATAAATCGCATACTGATCGACTAGCTGTTGATGAGCATTTCGTTGGAAGCCATGATTTTCCTATACGACGTCTTTCTTGCTCTAGGTAGCAAAACAATTGGTTTGATGATTATTATTATTTCAATGAATTAATCAATGTTTTATAGGGCCATTTAAACCATAATTTGAACTTATAAATCTAAGGATGTCGAAGTGCGCTGATTGCTTCTCTCAGGCAATTTATAATGCCTCCAGTAATTATATTAGAGGTGAAATCCAACTCCAATTATAACGGTGAGGCTTTGGAAGTTTAGAAGGAGGGCAACCTACTACAGATTTTGAGAATGGAAGAGCAAAGTGTGCATTGGTAGGCCTCTTAATATGATATCTTGCCTACAGTACTGTGAGGATCCGTGCGGGCGTGTGTTTAGTCTCACATCGATTATTCACTGAGTAAATCTTGGGTACCTATACAGGATCAAAGAACCTAAATAATACCTTCCGACTAGCCATTTTGGGTGAGGTCCTGGGTTGTTACAAATGGTATCAGAGCGGACCTGGCCCATAACTTATGTGGACTAGGGGACACTGCAGCATGGATCCATTGGGGCTGACCATGGGTCAATCATGGTGTTTGTGATTAGATTTGAATAGATTTGAACTCTTAGCTTGATGAGGACGTCAGGGCTTGAACGGGGGGAGTATGTGAGGACCCGTGCGGGCGTGTGTTTAGTCTCACATCGGTTATTCGCTGGGTAAATCTTGGGTACCTATACAGGATCAAGGAACCCAAATAATACCTTCCGACTAGCCATTTTGGGTGAGGTCCTGGATTGTTATAAGTACACCAGGGATGTTAAACTTTTAACGGAAAGCAAATTTCTTCTATTCCTTTTCGTCCATCAAAAATAACTCGCTTGGAGGAATTTGCCACTGGCTTGAGCCGTAGATGATCTGCCTGCAGTGCTGCGTACTCAAATAACCCCCAGCCATCTTTGATATCGTCGGCCTGCATGCGGAAAGAAGAAAAGCCGTTCTCACTTCGCAAGGATAATGAAGTTGACGTTCCTCTACCTCTTTCTTCACCACCGCTGCTTCTTTGGCGGAGCTTATGTTTCCCATCCGTCAATCCATCCCAAATTTCCAAGAAGGAATACACTGTATTGCATTACTGTATTGCATTAATACGACGGCCGTGTACCCGTGAACAACAGCTATCTTAATCCGTTCGCATGGACAAGATAGGGAGATGGCTTCATTGAATGAGATCTGACACCCACTGCACCCGACCTTCAAATGGCATTAGGAAGAAGAAGGAAAGAGATTGCGAGGCAGGTGAAAGCGCAAGTGCCCATGCGGAGGAAAAGCGAGCGGCTCACTTAGTCTCAGCATTAGATTCTCATTCGTTGAATGCTTCGACGGTGGAAGTTGGGAGCATTTACACGACGATGATGGTGGTTGCAGCAGCAATGGAATGGGCCTCTCTTCCCATCTACAAGTCAGGCTATAAATGCTTGGGTTACTCTCGTCGCTTCCTGCCGTCAACCGACTCTCCTCAACCCTGTCCACCGACCAAGCTCAGCAGTACATGATCCAAACACAGGAATACATTTTACAACGCGAAGCATGGATGGCCGCGATCACATAGGGAAAAACATTAATGGCTTTGGTCGCCCGAATAAATATATTGCTGCTGAACTTTTCATGCCTCCTCTCTCAACACAAAAACAAAAAAAAGTTTACCCATGTAAAAAAACACAACGGAATTTTTTTTAAAAAAAAATACTGCCAGCATTTTTAACAAAATTTTTATCAAATATCGACATAATGTCGCAAATTTATATCGTTGATTAATTGGCAACGTTTTTTTTATAAACCACTAAAAATTATTTTTTATAGTATTTTTTAATATTTACTAGTATTTAAAAATATGTAAATTCTTTGGTGGTAAAAAAAATAAATAAATAGCAACAATTTAATGATGAAGGATAACTGATGACATTTAAATAATGTCTGTAAAATAATATGAAGGAGCTGCACCATCTCCTCCTCAATGTTGGAGTAACGCCTCAGCTTCACAAACGTCTCTGTTGTCCTCTCCTCCCTCACCATGAGAGATGGATGGAAGGAGTAGGTGGTTTCTCGTTTACCGAGATTTGAGGTGAGCATGAGGCGTTCAACGATCATTAGGAAATTTAGGGCATGAGATTTCAAACTCTTGGCATGCGCGCGGGAGCTGACTTTTTAATAAACAAATTTATAGTTGGTTAATACTTGTATATATTATATTTCTATTATATGCCTCTAAAATATATATTGTATTTATTAAATTTCCTAACTTAATAATATTAGATTATCAATTTTAATAAAAAATTATAAAATATTAGATAAAATTTAAATTATCAATATTTTATTTTTATAATGCTAAAACTATATTGCTGCTTTATTAAATTATTGTATTATTCTGAATATGAGCTGAACTTCTCACAGATACATTTACAATAAATTGGTATAATAAACCCAAATTTATCTTAAAAAAAATATTAACTGAACTGCCTGATTTTGCTCTTTTTTTTCCAACAAAGAGTGTGTGTGTGTGTGTGTGTGTATTAACCGATGATGAACATGAAAGACAACCTGTGGGATTTCGACATGGATAGATTATCAAATAGCACATAGGCACATCTAGATCAAATTGCTCTGTAATAATAAAGATTATGCCTAGCAACTAATTGGTTATAGAGGATGGTGTTAACAATGGAAATTTTATGGGCTCCCAACCGCACAGTCATCCACTGGGAAGCAATTGGTTGTCCTAACAGTTGATGCACTTCGTTTGAAAGACAGATTTGCAGCATTACAACCAACAGCCAACTCCATCCTCCTTTGTTCTACCTAGACTTGATCATCAAGTGGCTCAGCCCAGGTTCGAGCCAGGCTCAACTCAAGATGTAACTAATCAGGCCCAAGCCCTTCTCAGCCTAGCCTCTAGGCCTACTTCTTAGGCTAGAGTCTGGTACTTGGGTTTCGGGCTTGGGACCGAGTCTCGGTATTCCACCGCCGCCCATCCGCAAGAGCAGTTGATCCAAACTCTATCGTCGTCAATTCGAGGCTGTGACAATCCGAATGATCTTCAATAACCACCGAAGAGGGTGAAGCATCCGCTGCCGTAGCTTTGAAAGCTTTGGAATCTAGATGAGCTCCGACCGTCATTGTTTGAACTTGGAGGCTGCCACTGAAAGATCTCCAGCGAGCTCAATTTGGAGCACTGACAGCGAGGGATAAGCACTGCTGAGAGCTGCCGATTTGAGCATTTCGAGATCTTGATCGGCTTTTAGAGCCATTGGTTCCGATTTCGGAGCGAGGAATGTAGGTAGTGGGAGATTGAAGCTATAAGGAGCGACACTCTCCACTTCCATGGAAGAATCGAGAGAGAGAAGAGACGGAGGGAGATGAAGGCAGCGGCTGAAGAACCTTAGCCACCTCTTTTCAATTAATCAAGCAAACCATCGTTCAAACCATTCGAACCAACCACTTATAATACATACATACATACATACATACCCACTTTTTTAAATCTAGGCCGGGCCAAGCTAAGACTGGGCTGATCTAAACCTAAGTCCGATCCAAACAACGGAAGAACTCATATTTCAGGGCCGGCCGGCCCGTCGGATTTAAAATCCATACCCAAGCCTTTGCGAAAGGCTTCAGGCATTTAAGCAAATCCGATGACCCATCTGGCTCGTGAACAGATCTATTTCTACCTCCACTCTCGCTGAAATAAAAGTTTTAATCTTTAGCAGCAATATAGCTAGGGTAATTGGATGGGCAGACACTTCCATTTCAGCGACATAACATGGCACCCATTTATCCCAAGTGGAATGCCTCGCACTCACACGTGAAAGAGGAATAAAGGAGAAAGTCCAGCACAAGGCGGCATCAAAGCAATTTTCGGCTGTAGCCATTGGGCTCAAATGGTAGCCTAAAACACCGGCATTCGAGGTACTCCAGTAACAGAACAAAGAGTTCGCATGCAAGCTATAAGGCCGCACCTACAACGACCTCACGGGCCATGGCTATCAGGCTTCCATACTTTCTTGGCAACGACGAACATTTCAACAAATTACTCATCTAAACAAGCTTTTCCTTTTAATAAGGTCAACCATGGGGCACTGCTACAAGAATTCAGAAACCCACAAACAATTAACCTGGCTACCTACCTGTCACTGATCCTTTAAAGTTCATAACAGATTTCTTACAAAGGTAGCTTTTTGCTAAAAAGTACTCTACCAAAAAACCCAAATGGCCAGTAAGCGTGTAGTTTAAGCCCGCGAAACCAAGCATCGCTTCAAAATATCCCTAGATTTTAAAACATTACACAGCGGAGGAAAAATGTTGGGCGAAACTTAAATACGTGCCGCCATTACACCACTATGATGCAAGAAGGAGCATCTCAAGATTTATCAGCTGCACTAGCACAATCATTAATAAGTTTTATTAGGCTTTTATTCCAGTTCAAAACTCGCCAGAATTCAGGAAAGTATTATGAACTTACAGGAGCTATATTTTGTTGCATTTGATGCGTGCTTGCAACCCTTGCATCTATAAAAACCCAATGATGTTGCTTCAATTATACATGTAGCACAACAAAATTTTAGGCTAATAAAACTAGTTTAGCACAAACAATCCTTGAAAACGAAGCCTATTCAAAATGGGAATACCAGCCAAAACAGACTTTAGGAGCAGTAAATTTCCTTCAAGAAGTAATAGCAGTACAATCATCTATAAAAAAATAATAAAAAAAAGGAAAAAAAATCTCAAATAATCTAAGCAAGGTATAGAGGAGCAAAGGCGGAGGGAGGAAACCAAATGCTATACTGTCGCTCTCCATTACATGCCAGCCTACTAAGATACTAATCAAAATGCCTACCAAAACTGCCTTAGTCTTTCGAGGGTTACCACAATATAAAGTCGAAAGCCACAAATAATAGAAACTGTAACTGCAGAATGCCCCATCATCTTAAGATTGATTGATAGTTATGAGGTCAGCTCTGCCAAAGTTCCGGCGATTACTTAGTTTTCTGGTAACATTTCATCTTTCTCTGTCCTGCATTTGAAAATTGCAGATATATTCAGCAAACAAACAATGCTCCACATGAAAATAGCGATACGACTGGGCCAAATGATTGGACTGATAAAAGAGAAGTAAAATAAATATGAAATGAAATTAAAGAAATAAACAAGTGGATATGGATGGTTTGGATATGATTCATTATGGTTAAGGGTTATTCGTAAGCACCCTTCTTATTGAATGACTTCTTCAAAACTCCGCTTTGCAATGTTGTTTAAAAGAGGGAGAGAACAAATAGCAATGCAGTTTATACAATTAGAGTTGATATAACTAGTACAAACTGTTCTTGAAAGATGGTGATCCAGAAGTGAAACTAGAATAAAATTAAATGATTAAAAAAAAGAAAAACTGTTGTGGAGCCAGGGAGATGATTAACCAGTAGGTCAAGCCAACAATCACTGCTTGGGCCTTGGATGTGAACATAAAAGATCCTTCACCAAAATAACCATAATTATAACAACCAAGCCTTTCCTTAATAATTTGGCATCACCTTCGTCGCCCCACGTTCTGCAATCAGTCCTATTAACCTCCATCCTCAGCATTATTGCAAATATTTCCAGATTATTTCCTATAAGTTTCATCAAGGAAAGCTAGCATCTTACCCTCCACATGTCCTGATCTTATTTGAGCATCACCAGACCATGATAATTTAGTCAAGAAAGCGCATTTGGTACATTTAATACATGAGAAGATTTGTCACACTGACGCACCCAGAATCATACATAATAGGGCCAAGAAGATACTGAGATCACATGCTACAATCCTTCAAAGCTCCAATCATTATAAAGTCTGGCTATACAAAAAATCAAAATTAGATTCCAGATCTGAAGAATCATCTAACCCCATTAATACACCACTTTGAACTTAATTTTGAACGCTAACTGGATGAGGATACCATTCACACATTGCATTAACTTGTCTCCACAACCCCACTAAATAGCATGCAACACTTTTTCTTATTCACACTTTCTTGCGACAATTTGTTCTTCAGCCAATGACAAGTTAGCAAAATTGAAACGAACCTAAATACAGTCTATCCTTTTAATAAATCCAACCAAAACCTGATGGAATCCCCATGCAAAATTCCTATGCAATAAAGGCCTAGATACATAAATATATGCATACACACATATCTCATGGATACCATACATACACAAAATATTACTTGTGCTCGTGGTGGAGGGGTTTAGAAGTCCCCAGCTGCATGGTTGGTCTTTTAAATAAGATCAAGCTATGCCTCTTCAATCGGCTGACTACGGAACAAATACCACATAGATCTGGGATATATAAAAACTGACTCATATATGGATGTATGTATGTATGTATACATGTGAATATATGTATATTTGTGTGTGCGTGTGTTTGCATGTGTGTCTACAATATTCATCTATACAAGCATATTACAAAACCGACTGCTAAAATAGAACCCCAACTTGGAATAGATTTCTAGTCAAAAACCCCTCAAATTCTAACCAGCTATTGGTTTACACTAGTTTAATGGCAGGATGATGATATTGGTTTCAAAGGTGATAACAATGACAGTGATGCTCTGGCATTTGATCTTAACACCAGAGATGGAAACCAAAAAGTTGTGGAGTGTGGACTTATTGTAGGTCACTAACTTGACAGAAGCCATTTTTTTGGCTGTACCTTGTACAAAATAGATAGAGATGGAGGTGAAGATGTTGATCATATAAGGAATAAAAATGAACAATGGCATCATTTACAAGATTATTTGTTCCAAACGATTATTTTGCATAACAAAGTGAATTCCCTATGAACAATATGAATTACTTATTATAAGTTCAAGGTTCAGAGATATGGATAACTATATAGCTGGAGGTACGAAATACAAAACATGAAAAAACACTTTTGAAGGGAGAAAGGTTCTTGGAGAAACGGAATAACAGCAATAGCACCTAAACTTAAAAATGACATCAAGCTCAGTCTAGCTACTTGTTCCATTCTCATAACTAGACAAAAATATATCAAATCATAATGGGAAGAAATCTCTTCTAATATATCAGTAGTTTGAACAAGGACTAGCAATAGCAGGTCAATTCAACAAAAGCTTTGGAAATACAAGAATCGCAGAACGACCTACTAGATAAGGATGATGCATAATGCTGGAAATAATTGATGGGGGAAAAGATCACGAAAAGAGCAAACTCAATTGAAAGACCATACCTTGGCAGAGGAGTAGCATCAATTGTATCTGCCTTCCTCCAACTCCTTTCCGTGCGATCCTCCGGCAAGCTACCAGCTCCGTTCCCCATCTTCCCAAATGACGGCCTTTCAGGTGGTGCCTCCTGGATTTTCATAGCCTCCAGCTTCTCATCAATGTTCTTCCAATCCTGCCCCTTTTCCGCCAGCACCTCCTCCCGTGGACGGGCGCCTCCAAAAGGATTCGATCCCTTGCTCTTCTCAGTAGGCCCCTTTGGCTGCTCTCCACGGCTTAGCTCCTCGTTTCTCCCGTTGGCCAACGGCAACGACCGGGGCTGCAACACGAGCCTCGGCCTCCCGCCGCTGCTCGCTTCCTCCCTTTTCTTCGCCCACGTATCCAAATCCGGCCCGCCGTTCGATCCCTCCCTGTTGAACTTATCAAACCCACCCCTCCTCTCTCTAGGACCGTCGAAACCCCCTCCGTTCGTCCTCCTTCCATCGGAAGGCCGTGCAGCGCTCTTGCTGGAGATCCAGCTATCCGACTCGTCGGCCCGTGAATGGGAATCGAAAAACACCCCTCCCCTGTCCCTCCTCTCCGGCGCCGCCGATTTCTTGGCCGCGCCCCAATCATCTATCTCGTCGGCACGAGAAGGGCCAAGATCCCTATTAGATCCAGAACCTTCTCCCCCATAGACGCCCCTCCTCGGCTCGTCCGAAACCCTAGAGGAGCCCCAGCGGGAATTGGAGTCGTCGCCAGAGATCCGGCCGCGGCCGCCCACGCCACCGCCGTAGGACGAGTAGCCGAAGCCGCGGGAGGAGTAGCGCTCGAGATCCTCAGCGGAGCGCTCGCGCGGGGCCCTGGGGAGGACGAGGGGATCGTCGGTGGTAAGGCCCTTGGAGGAGGAGGAGGTCCGGAGGCGACCGGCGCCATGGGTGACGGCGCTGCCGGTGGTGAACTCGGCGAGGGAGAGGCGCTGGGACTTCTTCTTCTTGGAGATCTTGGAGGCGGCGTCGAGGGAGGGAAAGTCTGCGGAAGGCTGGTGATGGTGGTGGGAGGCGGAGGCGGAGGCGGAGTCGGAGGAGTCGTAGCCCTTGTCTTCTTTCCGGGGCTCCGTGGCGGCCTCGTGCTC